>NW_011957609.1:0-1443 GCF_000949405.1 Vollenhovia emeryi | reverse complement strand
CACCCTGTATATAAAATGCATCAGTGATATTTATTGACCGTATCTGGCAATTTTTATAATACAGAAAATTTATTGCGAAAAATATTACCTCAGCCAGGGTTTGAACCTGGATCTCCCTTCTCTCTATATAGGCGGGCGACTCAACCAATAAAAACCTCTGATGCTGTTAATTACTGCTGGCGACTTTTAAGAATATTCTTACTAGTTGTTTATTAAAATGTTTTATTACTTTTATTTGTTTATCCTAAAGTATAGAATTCACATAAACTTTTAAGGCTTTGTTTGCGCTTGTATTTATTATTATATTTACAAAAATCTAATAATAATACTAACGATAATGTTATAAAATTCATAGCTGCTAAAAGACCAAAAAGATCCTCAGAGGGTTTGATCACGTGGAAGGTAATTGAGACTAAGATGCCATGGAGTCTGATGTTTCTATTAGGTGGCGGTTTCGCGATCTCAAAAGGAAGTGTTGCGTCCTGTATGGCAAAACGAGTCGGTGAAGCTCTAGTACCGCTTCGTTATTTACCACCCATTTTAATACTTGTCGTAGTATGTTTTTTCGAAGGCCTATTAACGGAATTTACTTCAAATGTTGGTGTGGCGAATATTACTCTACCAGTAATAGCACAGATGGTAAATTATATTTATATGCAGGACTTTCTTCTTTATTTCATCTTTACATCATTTATTATAGATATATTTTCTGATATATATCTATATATATAATATAACTTATACTTTAATATCTGGTTGTGCAGTATAATTTTGTTAAATTATTGCAAAAAATAGCTAATTAATGTTTATTTGTCTTTCAGTGCGTGGCAATGGAGATACATCCTATGTACTTGATGATACCAGCTACACTGATGTGTTCGTTTTCGTTCCGGTTACCGGTTGGGACACCACCAAATGCGATTATAACGATTGCAGGACATATCCCAACCAGTTGGTTGATCGCTGGAGGCTGCGTACCTGCAGTTTACAGTTTGATAGTGGAAGTTATTTTCTTCCCGACATGGGGTGTTTTAGCTTATGGAATTAAAGATTTTCCTGCTTGGGCCAGACATGTTCAAATAGAGAACAACACAGGCGTGACCTGTTAATTAAATGAAAACAATAATTTAAGTTACAGAGCAGATTAAATTCTAGTTTTACTTATTCTGACTTTCTGTAAGATTTAACTTACTAATATATAATACATTGAATAAAAAAATTGATACTTTAAGTATTTGATTATACTATAGTTTATAAAATAACATATATGCTATTTTTGTAACTTTTCTTCTATATTATGTTATGTTATATCGAGAGAGTATATTAATGTATTGTAATTTACAGACTAATATACAGGGTGAGTAAAAAGTACCCGACCGGTAAAATATGGAAAAGTATGGAAGATACGGGAAAGTCTTTCAGACAAAAGTTGTACGGTTTTAA
>NW_011957608.1:0-1443 GCF_000949405.1 Vollenhovia emeryi | reverse complement strand
ACAAACTAAACAAACACTCACCTACTCCCAACGTTCATAAAACTCCTCATCTTCCTCGAGAACAAGAACCTCATCCTCCGACGAAGAAGACGTTTCAGTCCCTCCCACATACTCAACTCCCACAAACTCAACATCATCATCCGGCCCGTCCGCCGGAACAGGTTCCAACGAAAGAGTGCGGGGGTTTCGGCGATTTTCCCCGAACGGTACGGGGAAAATCTCTAAACTCCCCGAGGAGACAGAAATGACGTCCGACGATTCCGAAGAAGGGGACAGGTCGCTAACAATGAACATCTCAGACAAGTCGTCTGAGGGACGATCGTCCAAAGAACTCCATTCGGAGTCGCTATCAGACTCCACCGGATCGTCCGGCAACTCCGGAGAATCCACCTTAATGTCTTCGATCTCACACGGCACGCGAGAAAGCATCATAGCAAGCCAAGAGAATACTAACTAGCTAGAGCAATGAAAAGAAGCTGTACCCCGTGGCAAGCAGAACCACGCATCAAGTAGCAAGATAAGATAGACAGCGAAAACGACGAGAGATATAGTTACAAGGAGAAAAGAAAACCATCCTCACTTACCGAGGACCTGCAAAGCCGCGGCACGAGAAATACCCTCGTACCAGGCAAGAAACTCCTCAGGGGAAGAGAACGTCTCCGCCGCGAGGTTCACTACCTGGAGCCAGGGAAGAGAGCGGACACCCCCGACAAGAGACAACCCGAGAGGGTCCACACACTCCTCGACCCGACGTATCACCTGCTCCACCACTGTAAGAGCAGGAACAGGAGCCGGAGGCCCCGCCACGGACCCCTCGCCATCCGACATATCTTCATAGTCGTCGTCGGGGTCATCGCCGTCATTGGCGTCATCGCCGTCGTCGGCGTCATCGCCATCGTCGGCGTCATCGTCGTCGTCGGCGTCGTCGTCGTTGTCACCCTCCTCCTCCTCATCGACCTCCATGGCCTCCTCCTCGAAGTCAAGCCCGATATGGAAATCGCCAAAACCGGCGAAGACCTCCATAAAAGTAGTAGGCTCATCCGCGATCTCGTCGTCGCACTCCAGTACCACTGACTCGTACACGTCCGCAGCCGTACGAAGAGGATCGCCGAGATGCATCGCGAAAGAAAAATCACAAAAGTAAAAAAAAAAAACGGAGAGACAAGAGAAAATTACGACGAGACGTAACGCAACTAACGCTCGACTGAAGAAAAGAACCAAACGACAAAACCATCTCCAACTAAAAAGCACCCAGTCAGCGAACTGAGATTAAATGTAATGATAGCCGAAATATTATATTGCAGAGCGCTAACGATATGCGCCTACCTGACGACGGTCGCAATATCTAACGACACGCCACCGTACGAGATAACCACCTTCGCTCAGCAGCCTGGGATATATTTCGAAAAGGTCGGCAGAATGCATCCCGTCGAGGTTACGTGG
>NW_011957607.1:0-1443 GCF_000949405.1 Vollenhovia emeryi | reverse complement strand
CTCACGCGCTTGCCACTCTAATATTATAATTATATTCTGCCAATATTTAAAAATATTATTTAATATTAAATATTACAACAATATTTAATACACATAATTAAATTGGGAATAGTTATTATAAATATTTTTGGGAATTTGTTGGGAAAAAATTATTGGGAAGTTATAAATATATTCTATTATAAATAGTTTATTTTTCAGTGTAATGGATACATTCTTATAAATTTTAATTTTATCAAATAAAATCTTTCTGTTTACTTTTTATAAACATTTTTTAATTTAACAATTCTAATCGTTTTATAAAAGAAACAGTTCAAAACCTTTTTAAAAATATAAAAGAAAAATAATACCTCTTGATACGGCATTTGCTATCTTTAGTTTAAACAATTAAATTATCTCATAAACTTAAAGAGTTTAAAAACTACTTCAAGAAACAAATGCATAAAATAAAACAAAAATAACTCTTTTTTCTAATCTTAATTTGTAAATTAAATTCCATTTTAAGAATATAATCATTTTTGTCTTCTTTTTATTCGGTCCGGCGCGTGAGCTAACCAAATTTTGATAGGTGCACTTACATCTCCTTCACTCATATATCCTTAAATTTAGTTCTTACAACACCTAAAATATTCATAAAACGTATCAAATATAAATTTAAATGTTGTTAATGTAAATATGTTATATGTATAAATATTACAATGTATTGTAATATATTAGCCACTCTATTTTTACAAGAATTAACGAATTTTGAATAAAAGATATCAGATTTAATTAAATTTTAATTCTATTCAACATACCAAATATAATTTTCCATAAATATAACACTTCAAATTTTTTTTTATTTTCTTTTTGCCCAGTCCAACTAAATTGTGCAGCTACATCGTCTGTAAATAATATTTTCATAATCCTAGTTACAGTTTTCTTCATAGTACTTTGTGAACACGAATAAAGTGCCGATATCTGTAAAAAAATTAATATTAATAATAAATTTTTGTAATATACTAATTAGATTACAAAGAAAGAACAAATAATAACTAAAAATGTTAAGTTTGAAACTTAAAAAATATCTAAACTTCTAAACAGAGATATAAAAACATACAATTATTCGATATTTTAATTTATACTTACAATTTGTTTTTTAAATATTTCGTCATGTTTTAGTTGTTGCTCAATATCTTTTATCTCATCAAGACTTTTCACTGAAAACTTTTCATCTAAAATGTTTTCACTATCATAAACCTGATTTTCCAGATTTTGCTCAGAATTGTATTGTTTCTTTTTCAATAAAAACTCGCATCTCTTTACTCGATTAGTAATATCTACTAAACTTTTAATAACGTATGTTTTGAAATTTTTGTCTTCTGCAAAAAAAGGAAATATTTTTTTAAATTAATATAATTACATATAAAAATTATAAAAAATTTTAATTGTTGTTTTGTAATAATA
>NW_011957606.1:0-1443 GCF_000949405.1 Vollenhovia emeryi | reverse complement strand
ACACGAGATTTTCCTTCGCAAAGATCGTGCGGTGAGATTGTTTATTCTGCACTTCGGTCTTCGTTTTCCGGCGATCCCCCTCGCACAAAGCGCCGAACGTGTCTTTGAGGAGTTATTTGAACTCAAATTTATCGCCTCGCACCTTCCTTGTCCTCGTTGTATCACCAATTCGTTGTATAATGACTTGCTGTATTTCTTCTCATTCAGTGCGCTCGCGGATCGACAAGCGCCGAGTCAAAGAATGCACCGGGCTTCGAAGTATCTTGACAGTTAATTTCCTGAGTGGCAGCTGCGTGTATACAGCGAATAATCGAGTACGCGCACGCATTGCCGTACATTGATTTCATACACGCCGGGAACCTATGCGCATTTTAATTAGGAAAAATGCGCGTGTGTATAACGCGCGTTTATATGGCGCGTATATAATATTTACGGAACCATCGCGGCTGACGATTCCATCGAATCGATGTACGCGTCCCGCGTATTAATATGAATGCGAAGACAATTTCGTATTTTGTAGCTTGCACAAAGCGCGCAGCCGTTACGGAAATAAACGTAAAGAGGACAGCGCGTAATAATGCCGTGGGACACCGGGGAGGAATCGGTAATCGTGCGACAACAAATAAAACTTTGGCAGTGCAGTTATAATCAATATCGGTACGGATGAACGTGACGCCCCGCAATATTATTGGCGAACGAGTTAATGAGTTTTTCGCGTCCGGCCCTATCGCGGGCCGGCCGTTGCTCATTCAGCAACGCGACCGGCAGTCGTCCGATCCCGATCGCGTTTGCGTGTAAGCGGATTTAGCGAGCCTTTTGTGACAGCGGCGTTAAGAAGATTATGATAAAACAATGTATATGTCAGAACGAGTGGCGGAGAAATGAAATCTGCGTGACGGAAACGGGGCTGCAGGTAATTCGATGCGCGATTCCATTAAAATTGTATTTTCCGCCCGGCATTCATTCACGCCGGCCAGAGCCAGTCGGGTCGGTCAATGCGCTTTGAAGTAAACAGAGCCGGCTTCCGGCGGGAAGAAATTTACGGATTTTTGTACGATCAGTGTCATTTATTATGCAATTTTGACAACTGCAGAGTCGAAATGAAAACGAGGCGAGGCAATTCCTTCTCCCGCGCGCGAAAGCCCCGCCAAATGAGAAATAAATCCGCGCGGAAATTGTATAACGTCGAACGAAAAATATTTTTCGCGAGCTTGTTTTTCGCGCGCATTTTCTTTCGCGCGTTTGCACACAACGGGGAAGGGGATTTATTTCTCTTGGCTCACCAGATTGTCCCGTGTTTTACTTTCAAATTAAAAAAAGGGGTGGGTGCGCGACAGAGCAGTTTCAAACGCGATATAATTCGTAAAACATGGAGATTACATTGTGCGCGTGTGCGTTTTGCACGTAGAAGCGGCGGCGCCTTATCTATATACAGGGTGATTC
>NW_011957605.1:0-1442 GCF_000949405.1 Vollenhovia emeryi | reverse complement strand
AAATTCGCATCGCTTCCACCTAAGGGCGTTGTAAAATTGAAAATTTTTCTTTTCTCTACACAAAATCGCTCCACCCTAGTGTACAGCATCGATGAAAAGAACAATTGTGAACGCGCAATCGTACCACTACGAGTTGCTGACGAGAAGAAGGAGAAGCACGTGAACCTTTTATACCTGCAAGATCAGGGGGGTGCAGAAGTGGGTCACTTCGTCTGGATAAAAAACTTATCCCGTCTCGTGAGCTCGCAACTCAGTAAACACAAGGAGAAGAAATACATTTGCGATCGGTGAGTATCAATAAAATTTATGAAAAATTGTTTTATTTGAAAAAATATAAAAATGTTTTTTCTTTCCAGATGTTTGCATTATTTCCATTCAAATGGAAAGTTGGAAGCCCACAGCGTGGACTGTCAACAGATAAATAACGCGATCGTATTACCCAGCGAGAACAACAAGTGGCTCAGTTTTGTCAACTACGAGAGAAAGGAACGCGTTCCATTTATCATCTATGCCGACCTGGAATGCATCCTGAAGAAGACGGATACGGATCCAAAAGCGTGCCAACACCATGAGGTATTTAGCATCGCCTATTACCTGCGCTGTTCGTACGACGATTCGTTATCAATGTATCGGTTCCGTCGCGATAAGGATTGCATCATATGGTTCGCGGGCGAACTTAATAACTTAGCGCATCGCGTGCAAAATATTTTGTCAATTAATGTCCCCATGGAAACGCTTTCGAAAGAACAGTGTGAAAAATTTAATAGCGGCACGCACTGCCATATTTGTGAGAAACCGTTTGCACCAGACGACATTCGAGTACGCGATCATTGTCATCTAACCAGGCGGTATAGAGGTCCTGCACATTCTAATTCTAACCTAAATTATAAAGACTCACATTTTATTCCTATAGTTTTCCATAATTTGTCCGGTTACGATGCACATTTCATCATTAATGAAATCGCCACCGCGTTCGAGGGCACGGTTAATGTATTGCCGATAACGAAGGAAACGTACATTTCCTTTACAAAAAATGTTAAAAATGCTGCGATAAACTCCAAGCGGCAAAATTGTATACAGCTGCGATTCATTGACTCGTATAAATTTCTGAGTACCAGTCTCAATAGATTGGCATCGTTTCTCAATACAGATAAATTAAAAATTACACGATCCGAATTTTCGACATTATCCAGCGACGATTTCAATTTATTGACGCGCAAAGGTGTATTTCCATATGAGTATATACAGGGTGGTCCATTTTAATCGACAATCGGAAATATTTCGTCAGGTAAGCCAGATACAGAAAAATGTTTCAAATAAAAGTTGTATGGTTTCGAGGGGGCCATAAGACGGTACCATTGGTTTGACCTTGAAGAATTATTTGAAGGTCACATAAAGGTCACACCAATTTTTTTAAATGGCATCCCCTATTTTTATTACAC
>NW_011957604.1:0-1442 GCF_000949405.1 Vollenhovia emeryi | reverse complement strand
TTAGTGACAGAAATGTCGTATTCCTAATTAAATTCCGAGACGTTTTCTCTGTCAAAATCTCCGAAGCTTAGTTTTTGCAATTATAAAATAAATAGTCAGTGAGTGAGTGAGTGAGTAAGAGAGAGAGAGAGAGAGAGAGATGTGCGTGTGCAACGCTGTAGCTGATCGCTCAGCTGACCGCCCCGCGTAAGCCGCCGGGCGCCGCGGCGGTGCGCCGCTCCTGTCTGCCTCTTGTACTCGGCCAGTTATTCGCTGACTATTTCTTTGAATAATTCAAAAACTAAGCTTCGGAGAACATTTTGGTAAGAGAAAAATCGTCTTAGAATTTAATCAGGAATACGACATTTCAGGGACACTATACCTATTTTGAATCACCCTGTATACCATAAAAAGTCGCTGTCAGCAGCCAGGTTTCGGCGCTTGACCCCATGACTCATAACATGGAAAATAAGAATACGCGTCCAGGTGTTCGCGCTAATCAAAGGCATCTCCGATGATATCTATTACATGCATGTGTCACGGATTGCCTCGCGCCGCGGACCTCCCCGCGCAGCGGATCGCATAGCGTCGCGGTCCACCCCGCGCCATCGCGGATCGCGTAGCGTCGCGGTCCTCCCCCTCCCCGCGCCCCCGCGAATCGCCGCAGAATATCTCCTTCCCCGCGCCCCGCGGATCGCCAAGCGTTGTGGAATAATAAACGTGGAATTCCTCGACATCGTTCACCTTGATAAGAAAGTCATCAGCCAGGTTTCGGCGCTTGACCCTGTGACTCATACCCGTCCAGGTGTCAAAAATGACAGGTCAGCATCTAGATCGCGGTCTCTTCGCCGCGGAGTACCCCCCTCCCCGCTGTCCCCTCGCCATGGAGTACCCCCCCGCCCCGCTCCCCCCCTCGGAGCTCCCGGGGTAGAACCGGCCCATATACCCTACTGTCGTCCCTTTTTGATAGTATAGTTTACTTCCCAGTGCGCTTCTCCGTAATGACGTACGGCCCCCTATCCATTGAGCCTCTAGTTTTCTCGAGCGTCCTCTCCTTACGGTCTCGTCGTGTAGGAGTGTACCTTTTCTCCTACTTTAAACGTTACAGTTTTAGTTCGTTTGTCATAGTGAGCTTTCGCTTCTTCTTTCTTGACTATTAATTGTTCCTTCGCTGCCTGTTGCGTAGCTCGCATTCTCTCGCGTAGTTGTTGCGCGTAGTCGTCGTACGAGTACGTCTGTCGCGGCGGTTGAGTCAGGGGGCCGCGTAGGTAGAGTCGCGCTTGGTGCCCGTATATTAATTCGTGTGGAGTGTATCCTGTCGCGCTATGTGGCGTTGTGTTATAGATTACGTTTACACCCCGAGGGTCAGAGTCGGGCCTAGAGTCGGGTCAGAATCGGGTTGGGGTGAGCGTTTTTGCGGTGGAAACACCAAACCGGGTCAGAATCGGGTTGGGGTTTGGTGT
>NW_011957603.1:0-1442 GCF_000949405.1 Vollenhovia emeryi | reverse complement strand
TCATATCATATCATATCACACTCTTCTTCGTTACACTTGCACGTGATTTGTTTGCATGATTTACAATAACGTTGGATACCGAAGTAACTGTTCATTATTATTAACTCCACGCCTCTGTCGATACCTGCAGGAAATGCGATATACTGGGCTCGACAACGTTCAATCCTTTCATAGATTTTCTGAATGTATTTACCTTTCGATTTATCGTCCGCTTCTTTATAATGCAATGTGTCATAGATTCTATTCAGCTCCCGTCTAGATACTCGTCGCTTCAATGTGCATTTCCATAACTCTTCGGAGGGAAACTCAGATTTGAATTCAACTCTCCGTTCTACGAAGAGATTGGTCCCACATATGCCGAGTTCTCGATCGCGTAAAAATTGTACCGGCGAGATCTGTTTCACACGCGTCGATGTTTCACTGTGTCGATCTCTTCCTTCGAGTCCCTCAAATACCCTTCCAAATACCGATCTTTATAATTTTTCACCACATTTTTCAATGGTACCAAATTGTTTGTATTTACCCATATAAAAGGCATATTGTTACTTATCAGTCACTTGGCAACTCTTCAGCCATTATACATTCTTATTTTTTCCGCTTCTTGTTACCTACTGTGGTCTTGCACGTTTTCAGACCGATTTTATACTGCATTTTGTCTTTCTCTAAATAGTATTATTTTCAAATCCTATCGACGCTGAGTTGGATCATCTTTCAGATGCATGCAGCTGCCGGACATTTAGTCAGCGCTCGCTTGAGTCATCTTTCAGAATCGCATAGCTACTGATTTTGATTAGCTGGCGCTAATGTTATCCCGAATATCTTTGAGATATATGATACAAATAGATTCGTTTTTTTTCTCTCCAGTTGCATTTTTACACGTGTTCCGTGATATCATCGCAGTCGGTTACCGCAGCTATACATTGACACTATTAAAAAATGAAAGATTTTGCATTTTTGTGTTTTATGACTTTACCGTTGAAAAAAAGTGGTGGGGGATCTGTATTTAAATCAGATCTGGCATAGAAATAATATCTCAGTCGCTCTACATCAGTTATAAGCACAGGCACGATGAATTATTACACTGCAAATGAAGCATGCAAGAAACAGTGCAATGAGTAAGTATTAATTAATAAATCTTTTATATATTTTACACTTCATTACATTTTCTATTTAATTTGTTAATTGTATTTTTTTCTAGTTTTGATAAACCTCGTCATATGCCTCGTATCCTGGGGCGCAGATTTGCGTTGACTGCGACAGGTTATAAATATTTGGATGTTGGAATCAGCGTGGGACCGGTGTCTCATGTGCAAATCATTCTTGCTGATAATCGAGGAAATCAATTAATATTGCCTCATGCGACGTGGGCAGCGTTCATCGAAAGACGTGAAGCTGTGGAACGATTTCTACCGTCGAACATCGCCTCATCGCTATCGATTCGC
>NW_011957602.1:0-1442 GCF_000949405.1 Vollenhovia emeryi | reverse complement strand
TATACTTATAACTTATTCTTGCAATTAGAATAAATTTTCCCTCCATCTTACAACGCACGAAGTTGGCGCCACAATATTCGACAAAAGACGATACATACTATCATTTTATTCTAGATTTTAGAACTTTTCATTTAAGATTAAAATATTCCTTTCTCTATAAAAAATGTGATTGGCGCTCTATCGATCCTATTTTATGATACATTGAAGTGTAATAGCATTGGAAATTTTTTCTGTGGGTGTAGATACTTTTATAAAGTAACTTTCCAACCCTGCCTGTATGTATATTGTATAATATACATACAGGGTGAGTTTCGTTTCGCGAACCAGTCTTTTACCATGAGATATGGATTACCGACCGAAACTGTAGCCAACTCTGGAAAAATGGAAAAAGTCTCGTTATACACGTTTTAATCATGTAATATCTAATTATATCTCTCAAAATACAATTAGATATTACATATTTGAAACATATATGTATAACTCGATTTTGCCATTTTTTCCCAGGTTGGCTACAGTTTCGGTCGGTAATCCAGATCTCATGGTAAAAGACTGGTTCACGAAATAAAACTCACCCTGTATGTGAAAGACACAATCGCCACCGTTCATATGCGCCTGGCTGCGGCTTCAAGCTGTCGCTTCAAAATCTTTCAAAGTATTCTTCTCCTCCCCTTTCTTTCAGAAATGATAAGATGAAAAGAGAAGCACTTCGAAGCATTTGCTGCGATGGCCCGACCGCAACCTCTATTCGAAAATGTTCCTCGTTTCTCGCGTAATTTTATGTTTTACCGCCCGCGATTCTTTTTAACCGATCGTTCCATTGTTTCAGGTGCGAGGGCGACGATGTACGAATTTTCCAACGTCCTTATCCTCGGTGGTAACGTCGTCGACGGCGATCGACCGTCGGTAAACGCATCCACCGAACGGACGATGTCTACGACGTCGGTGACAAGCCGCCGTCAGTGCCGTCACGTGCGTCCGCGTGTGTTCGCGCGCACGCTCGGAATGCCAGCTAGTATCGCCAGTTGCATCAGAAATGACAGGAATGCGTAGAAGCGGTAGGAGCCGCCGAGCATCATCTCGCCGAGTTTTCTCGTGAAACTACGGGCCTCTCGCGCCACGGTCTCGATTCGCAGCCGGCAGGTCGCAACGATGGCTTCCGCCGGTGAGTACGACGCACGCCGATACGCGTGTCGTCGCGTATTAGCGGCGGCGACGCGGCTCGGTCGCTGGACGCACGACAATAGCGACGTTAATTCGTCGCGGATCGCCCGTCGGCTGCACCGCGTTACGTCGTCGTATTCTTCAAACATGTATTTAAGATAAAGTCAAGTACAAAAATTGACCATAAACAGGCCTTGGTGCGCACCAGGTGCAAGCGACCGAATTCGCCCTCAGAATCCGGGCTGCGCGCTCTTTTCCCGTTTATTATAGGTTTGTTTTCT
>NW_011957601.1:0-1442 GCF_000949405.1 Vollenhovia emeryi | reverse complement strand
AAAATCAAGATTGTGAAGAAATATATATAGAAAATATCCAGATAATTGAGGAAAATAGAAAGAAATTCTCCGTAATAGGTGATGCAGATATTGACAACGCGTTATTTCAGGCACAAAAAGATCATGAGGATATAGAAGATGATGAAATTGAATCGTTCAAAGTAAACAAAGTACCAAAAGAGCAAGAAATAGATATATTTGGGCAAACTGGTTTGACTTCTTGCACAAAGAACAATAAAAGAAAAATAAGTATTCCTCCTAAAGCGACAAAAGAAGAAATAATTAATTTAATGGGTAAATTAAATGATAAACAAAGGGAAATCACTATGCACATTTTAAATTGTTTTAAAATAGGAAATTTACCTATTAGAATTTACATAGGTGGATCAGCCGGAGTTGGAAAAAACGTAGTAATAAACGCAATTTATCAAATATTATTGAATTACTTTAACGAAATCCCGGGTGAAAAAAACAATTCCGTAAAAATATTACTATGCGCACCCTCTGGTAAAGCGGCATTTTTAATAGGTGGTGTTACATTACACACAGCCTTTGCTTTACCAATTACACAGTATGGTGGACAAATGCCAGAACTCTCTGCTGACGTAGCGAATACTTGTAACGAAGCGTGCTCGTCCCCCGGTCCCTGTTCGGGCGCCATGTAACGTAGCGTGCTCGTCCCCCGGTTTCTATTCGGGCGCCAGGTAACGAAGCACTCTCGCTTTCCCCGGTTCTGGACTTCGGATTGTCGGACGGGATTCCGACAATCCGCTTATGCTTCGCGTAACTATTAGACGCGCGGTTCTACTTAATCGGTCGGAAGAGCGAGTGTCGTTCGGTCGGAGTTTGACGTGCTGTGTAACGGAAAAAGGGATCCTCCGTTCCTCCTATTCGCCGAATATGCTCAGCTCCAGGGCCGTCGGGAGGAAAGGAGGACAAGATCTTAATTACTTAGTAAAGGTAATCGCTTGGGGGAATCGGAAAATAAGTCGGACAGGTGTTTAAAGGTGAATAACGTGAACTAGGTTTATTCAGGAACGAATACAAAGGATTTCGTGGTGATTATAATAGGTCCGCCCTAGAATAAAAATACAAAGGAAAGAAAAAGGATTAAGATTACAGTGAGTCCGCCCTGTGTTTAAATACAGAGAAAAACAGGATATGGTTAGTCGGAATCAATCGGAATACGGAAATAATAATAATTACGATATGGATCTTGATCGGAGTATATAAAATAAGTGAATACACTACGGATTAATCACAAGGTACGGAAAATACGGAATCGATCCGGAATAGAATAAGTACGCTACGGATTTATAACAGAATACTGAAATTAACGGATACAGTACGGAGTTTGATCGGAACACGGAAGTAAATCGTACAATCAAATCGGAGTACGGAGATCATGGACAAATTACGGAGTACGGAAAACACGGAGTATA
>NW_011957600.1:0-1442 GCF_000949405.1 Vollenhovia emeryi | reverse complement strand
TATTAAAAAATTTTCCATTTAGCTTTAAAAAACGTTTCTATAATGGTTTCTTAAACGTTATTTTATCGGAAAAGAAACGTTTCATCTAACGTTTTTCCGAATGGACATTTTAACTCATGAGAAACGTTTCTAAAAATCGGTTATAAAACGTTTCGGAAAAACGCTTCTAAAACGTTTTTGAAACGTATATGTGCTACTTGGGTAGAGCATTAGCGAAAACAAAAATTTTTTTTTGGCATGAAACTATGTTATTCTATAGAGCATTATAAGGGAGGGTGGAGCAATTACTGACACGGGGCAGTTACTGACACTTTGAATTTCGCGGGGAAAGAGCGATCGTAACGTTCACATGTTTTAAACATTTTGAGGTTTTGTACCAAACACGAGATTTCCAGAAGGCGGTGGTTGAGGTCGGAACGGCGTGGCCGTTAAAAATTCTCAAAGTTTAGACCCCCCACAAAACAGGTAAAAGTAAAATTTTTTCAGTTTACTTATCAGAATCTGAAGTTAATACATTATAGCTGTCATAAACTTTGAGCAGACGACACATTCCAATCGGTTATCATGTTATGTACAAGTTGTACATTATATATCGGGCCGTCTAGGGAATAAAGGTTAGCAGTCTAGTATTATATAGATGTCTGTGGTGGCGTCCCATGGAACGGAATACGCAGAAGCGGAATCAGCGGATCGCCAATCGCAAGATTATTCTGATAGAGCCCTTTCAAAAATTCCGTCAAAACGGTCTTGTGATTGGCGATCCTCTGATTCCGCTTCCGCGTATTCCGCTCCATGGGACGTCGCCCTGAGAGATGTCACGGCCCCGTTTTTCGTGATTGGCGAATGCGATACGCCCTCTGTGGACATTGAAAACGTGGACCAGAGAGAAACCTGAGAGCGGCCATCCCGGCGTTTTGCCTGTTACCGTTTTCGCTGGACTGACTCCAGCGCTTTACGCCCATTTCCAATTTTGGAACTATTCCGCTACACCCATTTTCAAGTACTGCCGATAAAGTCTCCACTTGGTGCGTGTCCGTGGTTGTATTCCGTGCTGCATGCATGAAATGTTGGTAACAGGAGAGTGTTATTAATTTTTCGTAACGGGAGCGAGCGAGAAGGTTATACTTATACCTTCTCGCTCGCTCCCGTTACGAAAAATCAATAACACTCTCCTGTTACCGACATTTCATGCATGCAGCACGGAATACAACCAAAATTGGGCACTGCATTATGCCCATTCTACACCTAGGGATGATCCTACTTGTGGCTCATCCGATACTCGCTTCTATACCTAAAGCTAACCCTACTTACAGCTTATCCGAGGGAGTAGTATAAAGTGTAAAAGGTTTACACTTTGGTTGGTTTCCAATCGTACCAAAGTACAACTACAGTGTACCTTTTACACTTTATACTACTTCCTCGGATAAGCTGTAAGTAGGATT
>NW_011957599.1:0-1442 GCF_000949405.1 Vollenhovia emeryi | reverse complement strand
AGCAATACCGCAAAATACCCCGCCGATCCTGGAATCACGTGCCAGAAATGCGGAAAAAGAGGGCACTACGGACGTGACTGCCGAAGCAGCCGATACGCAAATAGATTTTCCTTGCCGAAACCGGAAGGACGCCCACAAATTAACACGGTAGAAAAATATTGCAACCACTGCAAAAAGGCAGGACATGCACGCAACGAATGCTGCTCACTGCACGGACGGCCCGAGCGACGAAACTCGACACGCCGCGACAGCGATAACGGAACCAGACATACACGCGCCCATGGTACGGACAAACGAGACGCAAATACTAAGGCGATAAAAAATATAGAATCACATAGTAGCGACGAAGAAGATCAGACCAAGAAGGTTAAGAGAAATGCCGCCGCCTATCGCGTGACTCACGTCAAGGCACACCATAAGGCCGATGCTGGCCTGGATTTAATCTCTCTGCCCACTCAGGAAGCCAAGAAAGGGAAGATAGAATTTCTTTTCGACACCGGAGCTACCGTTTCTCTAATTAAATTAAAGGTATTAAAAGACGAAGCCGAAATTTACGAGGAACAGGTGAAACTACTCGGAATAACCGGACATTCCATTGTTACCCTCGGGAAGACGTACCTGAGAATCAAACTGTCCGACGGAGAAATTAAACACCCTGTATACGTTGTAAAAGACGACGTGCCGATAAATTATGACGGAATACTAGGAATAGATTTCATCCGAAAAAGTGGAGCCATTTACGACTACAACGCGAGAAGAGTAGATATTCAAAGGACCACCTTTAAGCTATATCCGTACAAGTGCATCGTATTACAGCCACGGAGCGAGACGATAGTGCACGTCACGACGGATAGAAATTCGACCGGCGTAACGCGACGAGACGAGACCGCGCCCGGCGTTTTTATTGGAAATTATTTAGTAGAACCAAAAAATTTTAACTGCCCAATAAGCATCATAAACACGAATGAGGAAGAGGTAAAAATACAACTACCACTAGTGATCATAGACAACATAGTGGATAGCTCACACGATGACGCGAACGTAGAATGCGTAAATTCCGCTATAACCGAGGAACATAGGGAGGACAAAATTTCCCTCCCGCGCCCAGACCGCATAACTAAATTACTACGACTAAAACACTTGAATGACGAAGAAAAAGGAACCGTGACAAAAATATGCGAAGAGTACGCAGATATCTTCCACCTGGAGGGAGATACGCTGACGCACACAACTCGCGTAGAGCACGAGATAATAACACAAGTAAACTCGCCAAGCATAAACGTAAGACCCTACCGACTCCCAGAAAAGCATAAGGCCGAAGTAAATCGCCAGATCACAGAGATGATGCAACAAGAAATTATCCAACCGAGTACGAGCCAATGGAACGCACCCCTCTTGGTAGTACCGAAGAAAGCTGACGCATCCGGAAAACCGAAGCTGCG
>NW_011957598.1:0-1442 GCF_000949405.1 Vollenhovia emeryi | reverse complement strand
TATTGGAGGTGGGTGTGTTAATCTAAATAATTACCCTCTCATCCGTTATATCCGAGAAAACTATCGTAAAATTTTATGAGTCTTACGCATTTTACAAATCGTATCTTATCACGTATAAAGGATAAATGCACTTTATACATGTATTAAACTCTGTGTCACCTGTGTGACACGGAACATATAATAGACGAATGATGTACGATGCCTCTGATACATGTGATAAGTCAACATGTTTTCTGTATGCATATTCTTGTGAAGCACATTCTGCAGCATATTGCGGAATCAGAACGTTTACGCGTGTGCGCGCGGTAAAAGAACGTGGCGTATCATCGTGACAAAGAAAATAAAAATCTAATCTGACTTTGTTCTACGTGACAAAGTGTGATCTGTACTTTAGACGCCGAGTCGTCATCTCTACGAATACCGGAATCGGTAATTGTTTAACAAATGATACGAGATGCAAAAAGTTGATTCATTAAAGTGACTCCCTAAACTGTAAAACAAACTTGATTCGTCTCATAAAATATAGCCTTTGTCAAGTCGCTTCGTAAAAAGGCGAGAAAATTGTTTGATTTTCATTGATCTGATCACTTAAAGTGATGCTTCTAACGCTTAATTTACGTAATTTCAAGCACGTGGAAGAAAATAAAACCCAGAAGGGATAGTTATGCTATTACCACATAGTTCTACGAGAACGAAGCAATTCCCATCTTAAATATCTTTTCACATAATAACTACATAATTATTAGTTAAAGACTAAGAAAGAATTTGAAAGGCAATGTTTTTATCTTTTCAATTGTTTGCATGAACTAAGACGGAAACAGTTGTTAGTTGGCAAAATTGACGTCACTGTATATCATTTAAACGATACGAAAAGTATCAATTAGCACATTGTACAACCAGAAGGGAGATTTCTCTGTATCGCTTTCTTTGTATCGTGAGATCTGCGCATTGACGTAATTCATATTCGTGAGAGATACCGACATGTATGTGTGTTTCAGACGTGACATTAATCGATTTCCCAGATTTCCAAATGAAGGTTCTAATAACAAAGTGTTAAAGCTATAATAGGTTTTAATCAAGAATCGCAAACATCTTTATGGAACACTTCGAGAATGAAATCCTGAAGAAGGCCCCACAAAAACCCTCCACATACCCAAGGAGCGCCAATGCACGTATAATGCGCTCTAAATGTGCATTAAAATTCGCATTAAATGCGAATTGTACATGCACATTTAAAGCGCATATTTGTCCCGCATTAAATATACATTTAATGCGCATTAAATGTATAATTATGCGTATTCCCGAGTAGAAATTTCGTTCGGTTTACATCGGGAAAGTATCGGGCAAACCCAACCTAAACATCGGGAACTGATAATGTTCACCCGGTGATGAACTTATCTCAGCGTAACGCAGCTACCCGATCAAAAACTTATCAAATAACA
>NW_011957597.1:0-1442 GCF_000949405.1 Vollenhovia emeryi | reverse complement strand
CACATGCGACATTGAAAAATATTGGTCCGAGTTTGCGACGATCCATGGCAGGAGGCATGTGTCGCAACTTAATGGGATTGAAAGCATACGATAGTACAGAGTCTCCTCTTCAAAATGTTTTTTTAATCGTTTCGATACGATGATTTTTCGCTGAGTAATATGCATTTGAATAAAAAGGCCGGTTTTTACTTTGAATGCGCCTATCTCATCGAAAAATCATCGTATCGAAACGAGTAAAAAAGCATTTTGAAGGGCAGACTCTGTACTATCGCATGCTTTTTATCCCCTTAATGGGATAAGTTACAACACTTGTCTCTTGCCATGGATCGTCGCAAACTCGGACGAAAATTTTTCACTTTCGCATGCTCTCGTTTTGTCATCCGCCATTTTGAAAAAAATTATCTCGCGAAACTCTGATCTATCGATTCTTGAAGTAGAGATTTCAAGCTTCAATTTCTTTTTTGAAAAACCTTTCTATCATTATTACTCGCGTAGTTATCGTCATTCGAAGTTTGGTGATTTTTTGACAAATTTTATGTGTACCGCTTTTTTTTCGACTGAGATGTATATATTTAACGCATGTGCAAAAGTGCTAAAACAAATGAACTGTGCGAGCGAGAAAAAAACAGGATTTGTTTTCTGTGCAGACATATAGGCACACGAGACATAAAATAAAGAGTAAGTACAATCAAAACTTTTTATATTACTTTCGTTAATGTTATTTCATTGTCATTCTTAAGATTTCCGTTCACTCAATGCAGTCATTTCGGATTGATAATATGATAATAGACGACGTATAATAGAATCGTATAATAGAATCGGCTTTAACTTTCTTCTGTAAAGACAATGAAAGTCAGTTTTTGCTAATAGGGTTTGCTAAGGATGTATTGGACAGATCATTCCCTCCAAAAGTTAGTGCAGATTAGTCAATATATGTCATAATATCAATGACGGAACGTGACAACACCGACTTAACCTTTCTCAAAACTCTTTACTTTTTCATGAAAATAAAATCTTATCTACGGGGAACAATACTTTAAATTATGATTTCGTGAATTTCTTACAATTATGTGTAGATTATAATTTATGCTTTGTCCAATTTTAGTGTTTTGATGTTCTGGATTAACTTTAAGAAGAGATGATCCGTCCAATACGTCCTTAATTTCAAATAAATATCTTGTCAGTCAAAATGTATCTCTTTATTATGAAATTAGTTGTGATTTTTTCTCATATAAGTAGGTATAGAGGGCCGGTTCTGGACCATTTGTTTAAACAAATTTTTTTACGTCAAAAAAATTGTTTAAACAATCAAATCATTTTTCTATGTCAAAAAAATTGTTTAAATAATCATAAATCATTTTTTCTATTGTGAAAAAATTGTTTAAATAATAATAAATCATTTTTTTATAGAAACATTGTTTAACAATAATAAATCATTTTTC
>NW_011957596.1:0-1442 GCF_000949405.1 Vollenhovia emeryi | reverse complement strand
TAAATGACATTAATTTAATAAATATATAAAATGACCATGATACCTTGTATTCACTAATATTTTTTTAAATTTGTGAATCAAATATCCGATGGCGATTTAGTAGAAAATTTGTTGTAGTATGAAAAGTTTTCAATCAAGAAATTTTATACTAAATTGCCGTCGGATATTTGATTCACAAATTTTAAAAAATATTAGTGAAGACAAGGTATCATGGTCATTTTATATATTTATTAAATTAATGTCATTTATTTATTTATTTTATTTATTTAAATTTATTTAATTACTTAATTTATTTAAATTAATTATATTAATTATATTTATTTTATTTTGTATTTAGAAATCATCCCATATTATTCATTAGTATAACCAAGAGACAAGCCGGCGTTTATCTGATTCGACAGCGAGTTAACACGAATCAACTGAATAATCATGTTATTTATTATGGATTTGCCGTGGCATATAAATTTATGTTACACATTGTATACACAAATTTGACAGCACCATGATCACTCACCGCGCATGAGCGAGGACAGTGATTCGCATCCTGAATTTTTTTGCGCGTTCGTAATAAAAAAAAAAGTGTCGCAACCTCAGTGCTCCCGACTGTACACACTTGTAGAAGCAAAAAGTTTCAATACACATAGGTAGAGGTATACCTCTTGAATATGGCGATGACCGGTAAAAGGTTTTCTAATTTTTAATTTTTTTTTTAGAAATGTCTGTGGTTGGTGTAACTATCGCAAATTTTCTTTAATAATGATTTCCAAAAATTTCAAATGTCTATAACTCAAGAACTGTATGTCAAGAACTAATTAATCATATTTTAATGAATTATATATGAAATTTGGATTGAAAAAACTGAAGAACAATATAATATATGTATAATTAGAAAAAAGTAAAGTAAAGTAAAGTAAAGTGTGCAAATTAGAAATTTGCACATGACTTCCTCATAGAGGAAGGTTTAGGAGCGAAATCTAATTTTTTTCGATCTTTTTGAAAGTGTGCAAATTAGAAAATTGCATATTGCTTCCTCATCATTGAAGCGTGCAAATTGGAAATTTGCACATTTCTTCCTCACCATTAAAGTAAGCAAATTAGAAATTTGCACATTGCTTCCATTGTTCTGGCTTCCTCGTAGAGGAAGCTTTAAGAGAGAAATCTAACTACGATGTTTCTTGAAAGTATTCAAATTATTCTTATTTCGCTCTTAAAGCTTCCTCTAGGAGGAAGCCATAACAATGGAAGTAATGTGCAAATTTCTAATTAGAAAAAAAGTAAAGTAAAGTGTGCAAATTAGAAATTTGCACATGGCTTCTTCATAGAGGAAGCTTTAAGAGCGAAATAAGAATAATTTGAATACTTTCAAGAAACATCGTAGTAAAGTTAGATTTCTCTCTTAAAGCTTCCTCTATGAAGAAGCCATAACAATGGAAGCAATGTGC
>NW_011957595.1:0-1441 GCF_000949405.1 Vollenhovia emeryi | reverse complement strand
ATCGATAGCCCGGGGCCCCCCCTTTCGCCCGCGCGGCGGCTCGCGCGAGGCGCGTGCCCCGCGGCCAATCGCGCGACGGCACGCGACAACGCCGGCAGCGAGATTTTCACGCTCGGGCGCAGGTGCCCGCGGTATCGCCAAATTTTTCCCGCGGCGTTCCCTCGACGGGGCTGTCGCAGCGGCTCCCCCGCTGACGCCCCTCAGGTGTCGTGCCGCGGGCCCTGGGCTCCTTCCTCCCGGCTCGCTGCTCCGCTCGCTCCGTTCCCGCTCCGCACGCCGCTCCACCGTGCTCGCCGCGGAATTTTTCCGTTAGCCGGGCCTCTCGCCTCTCCTCTGCCCTCGCGTCCATCCGCACTCATACGCTCGCACTCATAGGAAAAAAAAAAACAAAATAATCAGCAATCGCGTCGATTTTACCGAATAACGGTCGCCTCTCTGGAGACTGCGGCACGGTTTTCCCTACGCTTGGCCTGTTGCCTTGAGGGAGGAACCCGGTGGACGCGCTCGCGGGACGGCAACGTCACACTGCATACGCGCATATTCCCAAGGAAAAGCGTAAAAAGCTTGACCAAAAGGCAGAAAAGGGATACTTCGTGGGATACAATGAGGATGTAAAAGGTTTCAGAATTTGGTTTCCAGAAACTGATAAAGTAGAGACAAAAAGAGATGTCTTCAGGGAAAATGAATACCACTCAGCAGTTTCGACCGAAACCGAAAAAGAAAATGAGACGCAGATCCTCAAATTCTCAGAAGAATCTCCAGTTGAACCACAGTATGATCGACAGCAAGAACCTGCGGAAGATGCACCGTTTTTCGAGGAGAAATCGGATAACGAAGAATCTGACACTGACGTCAGTTGGGACACAGCGGACGATCTTCCCAACCCTGAACAGCAGAAACGCGAAGAAGAAAAAGGGCCAGTAAAAAGTCAAGAGAGGAGAACTCTACGAGATCGAAGCAAAATCCAAAGACCTAGCAGATACGATGATGGGATTGATCCTGATACCGTTCTTTTGACAGAGAGTGAAGAACCTCAGAGTTATCAAGAAGCAATTACAAGTTCATACGCGTCCGAATGGAAACAAGCGATGGATGAGGAAATCGAGTCTCTAAAGAAGAACAATATCTGGAGTATTGTACATTGCCAAGACGGAAGGAAGCCAATTGATAACCGATAGATATTCAAATTCAAGAGAAAATCTGACGGGAGCATCGATAGATTCAAGGCGAGGCTTGTGGCAAAGGGCTATTCCCAAAAACATGGAATAGACTACCACGAAACTTTCAGCCCCGTTGTCAAGTTCGATTCTATTCGTGTAATATTAGCCCTAGCAGCGTCGAAAAACTTGTTCTTAAAACAATTCGACATCAAGACAGCCTTCCTTAACGGAAAACTGTCGGAGACTATTTATATGCAGCAACCAGAGGGATATGAGATCAT
>NW_011957594.1:0-1441 GCF_000949405.1 Vollenhovia emeryi | reverse complement strand
TTGTACAAATTTCTGTAAATTCTGTAGAAGCTTATCGTATTTATTTTAGATAGATCACTTGAAAAAGACCACAAACCATGGTCAAAACGTTGAGCTTAAACATAAAAATTTGCCAGATCGATATTACATGGTCAAGTAACCATTGAAGTTTTTCATATCTTTTTTGTTGACAATTAACATTCCATTAACAAGATTCTCTATATGTAAGATGTTGCATTAAATCTGTAACCTTCCTAAGAATAAAAAATTGATATCTATTAATCTAATGGATAGTCATTAAATCTGTGACCTTCCTAACCATGGACGTAAAAAATATCTGGACAGAGCGCAATACTGCGGGGTTGAAGTACAAAGGGTGAGAGGAATGAAATGTCTATTGACACGGATGAGGCATGTAAGATGGCGGCGACGGATAATTTCACGGAGATATAGTCTATTTAAAGTTAAAACGAAGGAACCTTTATTTCTCACAATTTACATATATATTTGTTATATATATATATATATATTATAAATGTAACATAAATGTAATAAATTTAATAAACTTGTGAAAAATATTTTAAAGTCATTTTGAACGAATTATTTAATTATTTGATCAATCATGCACATATTTGTGCTATAACATTATGCAAAATGCAACTTGACTTCAATCTAACAAAGTAAAGACTGCATTTGCATATGTAATTGATTAAATATTATATTTAAAAATGTATCTTTTATAATAATAAATATTATTGTCCTTTAAACAAAACTATTTTGTTAAATTGTTGCCTTATACTTATATTGTTTTCGTTATCTGTTATACTACGCCCTATAAAGTATAATCTAATATGAATGTATTTAGAAGCAACCGGTCTTATGAGATAAATCGCATGACATAATTATATTGCAAAATTTACCTATGAAATGTAATTTTTTGGTTATGAGATTTTTCCCATTGTACTTGCATTTTAATCTTCCTCGACTATTATTATTTCGGCTTTTACAGCCTTTAGCCCAACAATCCGGCATGTTATATACACTATTTATTTTTTTGTGCAATATTCGTAAGAATGACAGCGGGTAATGTCACTGAATGTATTGTGATGTCTTAGTTAACGTCGTGCGACGTGAAAATAGACGCTAAATCTGAGGCATCTAACAATAAGATGGACGCGACTGTGAGCCTCTCTCCCTTCAGGGATCGATCACTCCCCGCGTCTAAAAGGGTACTTCACGCTCTGTCCAGATATTTTGTACGTCCATGTTCCTAACGATAAAAAATTGATATATACCCAGATAGCACAGGATGTCCTGTGGACGTCCAGTTTAAGTCCAATTTACGTCCGAACGTCCGTGGACGTGAAATGGACATTTAACGGATGTCTGTTGTCGTACCTTGAACGGATATCCTTTACGGGACATCTTATGGCAATCCGGCACTGCGCGACACACGCGCGGG
>NW_011957593.1:0-1440 GCF_000949405.1 Vollenhovia emeryi | reverse complement strand
TTGGATCTGATCAGATCTGGCCATGCAGATCTGACGAGATAAAATTTTGTCCAATCAGATCTGACTCTACTATAATTTCAGATCTCGTTGTATCTCATTTTATCAAATTAGACATAGTCAGATCTCCTCCATTTTTTCCCGGGAATTCTAATATCTATTGGATCATGAATTAGTTACACGTGGAATTATGATTCCACGTGTACCTAATTCATATATTTAAAATACCCTGAAATAAGGAATCTAAAAATTACTATTTGTTTATTTGATTGTTTATAATAATGGATATTGTTAGTTTACAATCAAGTTTTGTTAGAAATCATTATTATAGTAATTTTAGGCCAATTAAGTTAATAAACTAATTATTTCTGTGATAAAGCACGAGGAACCATAATTTCTTTCAATAATTTGTTAATAACAATTAAGTTAAATTATTATTGAATTATTTTGTTTCTTATGATGGGACAGTATTGATTTTCATCGATAGTAAGGTTGTTAAAGTAGCTTGGAGTCAGATGAAAAATAATTTAGTCGAAAAGTGCTAGTTTAACACATTTTTTTCTTACATATTTTTGCACCAACACAAAAAATCAAAATTCGGCTCTCACAGTTCTCTTCAGAATTTATTTCCGAGTATTTCTGTTCAAGAAACATTAAAATCGGTTAAGAAATACGACCTGTAGCCTATTTTGAACAAGTGTTTGTCCGTTCCAGACCACTGTGCGGCGTCGCGTCTTGGCCTCCCCGATGTTACGATTCCGGCACACGGCCTCCGAGCAGTTTTTCTTTCCTCTTTGAGGGCATGTGGGTCAGAATCCCACTTCTGATAACTGTAGGACGTGATTAATTATTGAGCAGAGGGAGGCCTCTGGCTAGGAAGAGACGTGGAAGTATTAACACAAAGCGCACTAATCAGATGGTCAGGATTGTCTTTATTCGCGGCGATCCGCTGATCCGAATATTACAAAGTTACGGTCCCGATAATGTTTCGTTGAGTATGACTCCGAGAGTGTGTCTCTCCGCTTTGTCGCCGGTGCTCTTATTTTCCTCGGGGAAACACCACTGGGCCAATCGACGGTCTCCACGCACAGCGGTCGGTTTTCGCCGTCAACGATCAATTTGTCGATGTTTATTGATTATGGCTTTCGGAGGACATCTCCGAAAGCAACGATCTCCTCTACAGAATAACATTGGTGACGGGCGATATTTCGCCCGTTATAAGAGACTCAAACTTTTCGCCTACAAGTGATAGTCAATCATCGTCGTCGAATAAGACAGAGTCGAGTTATAAAATATATGTATACGTGTGAGCACTGTGGTAGAGGGGCTCAAACTACCACAGTGCTCACACGTATACATATATTTTATAACTCGACTCTGCATGTCTTATTCGGCGACGATGATTGACTAAGTATCATTCGAAAAGGACCCAGAAGAATAGGG
>NW_011957592.1:0-1440 GCF_000949405.1 Vollenhovia emeryi | reverse complement strand
TCCGCATCTAACTCCTCTATATCCTTCACCATCATACCTGAGAAGAAAAAAAAGTTTTGCCCTGTCTATACCGAGAGCAGAGACAGTGTAATCAAAATTCAAGAAGATACGTTCGCGGCGTCTTCCGACGATTCCTCTGACGAAGCTATTAAGTCAGCGGACTCAAACACTAACAAACCAGCGGGTTTGAGCAATAATAAACCCGTAGAGTTAGAAAATAATAAGACAAGTAACGTCGAAATCATGGCGAATAATAATAACCCTTTCGCTACATTAAAATACGCCGTCGACGCCGTGCCTTTTTTCGATGGCCAAAACATCCCTTTGACGTATTTTATTGAGGGATGTGAAGAAGCAAAGGCTATGTTGCCTCCTGAGGCCGAGCCACAATTCACCAAGATCATTAGAACGCGAATCGTAGGTGAAGCTCGTCGTACGATACAAGACGAGAACTTCAATAGTATAGCCGAATTAACA
The DNA here is from genome assembly GCF_000949405.1 of Vollenhovia emeryi. Taxonomy (NCBI): domain Eukaryota; kingdom Metazoa; phylum Arthropoda; class Insecta; order Hymenoptera; family Formicidae; genus Vollenhovia; species Vollenhovia emeryi. The sequence goes on along the minus strand of NW_011957592.1, from coordinate 963 downwards.
AAGTACTTGGGACAAGTTTACGGACATTCAAAGAATGTTTATCAATTACAAGGAGAGTTAGGCTGCATTTATCAAAAAACCGGTGAAGACGTGGTTACATATGCAAACCGTTTAAAATTGTTAGGGAAACAAATATTAGAAGCTCACAAAAATTCCGGAAATGCCCTACCCGCTTCAAATCTCAAAACATCACTGGAAAAAGACATGTGTAAATGCTTTATCAGGGGATTAAAACCTGATATTGAACAAAGAATCGCGAGAGATTTAGATGTTCAGGCCACGGTGGCCGACGCATTAAGGATAGAAAGAGAACTCCGCGACATCACAGATTTACGACAAGGCCAAAATAATAATTCAGAAAAGAACCGACCGCGAGAAACCTGTCAAATTTGCTATAAAGAGGGGCATTCGGCCTCTGCCTGTAGGAAACTAACTCAACAATCCTATAACAAATCTCCCTTAGGAACAGAAATTTTAATTTGTCAGATTTGTAATAAACGAGGACATAGTGCCGATAAATGCCGATTCCGTGACCCTCAGACTCGTCAATCCGTCAATATAGTGCAAGAAAGTAGCATTATCTGTCAGTTGTGCTCTAAAACCGGGCACAACGCCAAATCATGTCGGGTGAATAACAATAACGAACCGTACAAACCTTCGATAATTTGCCAATGGTGTGATAAACCCGGACATTCAGCAAGTAATTGCTGGAAAAAACAGAACGAACAAAGAAATGCCGGAAATAAACTGAGGGTTACCTGTCAAATATGTAATAACATTGGGCATATCGCAAAAGATTGTCGATCCAAAACGGAGCAAAATAAAGAGTCTAAAAACTCCGTATTCTGTCGTTATTGTAAGGAGCAGGGGCACTTCCTCGAGAATTGCGAGCTTCGCATTGCCAGTAATAATCGTAGGCAAGCATATATCCAGGGAAACGCCAACGGTCCCTCGAAGTCGGGT
>NW_011957591.1:0-1440 GCF_000949405.1 Vollenhovia emeryi | reverse complement strand
GTTTCTTCAAAATGTACATTTTCAACTACAAGAAACGACAATCCGATAACTCCAACAGTTTCCCAGAAAAAAATTCCAGAAAATTAACGTTTTTTTGGTCTTCTAGGTGTATATGCCCCCTTAACTTGTTCATAATTGTTGAAGTCTTCAATTAATGTTCTCTCTATCTCTCCTGCTCGTCGTCTGTTAAATACATGAACAGATGTCAATGTAACTTCTGCTAAGGAAAGCCATTTAAAATAGGAGAAAGATTTTGCTAACGCTGTGTAAGCTTCCATTCTTGTTTTTTTTAAATATTTATATAAACAGTTAATATCTTCTAGTGATGGAAGGGAGACTTTTTTATGTCTTTTCTGGACTGTTTGTGTTTCCATTACAGTTTTATTTACACTTTTCCAATGTCAACAGTTAACAATTTCAAAAAATCTTTTGCTAATTTTTTCATTACTTCATTGTCTTTCTTTATGCATTCTATAATAAAGATGTTCCCAACTTGTTTAAGTAATGTTGATAACATAGCTGCAGTAGAAGGTTTTTCATACATTTGGTCTTCATTGTTATAACATGCGACTGCATTAATTGCAGCAATGCAGTCATCGTAAATCTTAGGACGGTAGATTGACTGCAAGTCTTCAACATCTTTATTAATTTTCTTCAGTTCCAATAAAAAACGTCCTAGAGTGCGTAATTTGGTTCGTATCATGTCATGCTGGTGTTGGGGTTTATATTTTATGCACATTGTATTTCCATAAATGGTTACTAATTCGTCGTATTTTAATATACGTGTGACTTCATCGTCTCTCATCACAGCAAACACTTTCTTATATGCATTATTTGCTAAGTGATGCAGTCTACACATTACTTTTCTTCCCATCATCATAATACATTTATTTTTGTTAAAAGATTTTTGTGACAATAATGTACATGATAACGTATGCTACTTTTAGCAAAAAATCCTTTGCATTTCGAGCAAGCAATTAAATCCGTAGCAGTCTTAGTGGAGATTACGTTGGGTCGTCTAGATACAATTAATTGCCCAGAATTTATCTTTATGTCTGTATTGAATACAAAATTACCTCGTTTCCGAAGGATATCTATTAAAGTCCTCCTTTCTTTATTTTTCTTGGGCAAAACAGCAAATTTTTTTACTTCGAGTTCATTCTGATGCACTGTTACTAAATGCCGTACGAGTTGAGATTGCAGTTTGAAACAGAAAACACAACAGTTCTTTTTGGATTTAGCATTACTTCGATCAACATGCATTGCTTCGTCATTACAAGCTGATGCACTGATTTGTGAGTCATCTAAACTCGATTGTAAAGACACAGATTTTCTTGAAACTGATTCGTTTTGTACGTTTTCATTATCCGATGATGTGCATTCATCCTCTGAAGGCAAGTATTCTGATTCATCATCATCACTATTTCCAGTGTTATCTAC
>NW_011957590.1:0-1440 GCF_000949405.1 Vollenhovia emeryi | reverse complement strand
TATGACTTTGGAGCACGTTGATGATTGCAATTCATGAGCTGATTATAATTTGGAGCATTCAGAATATGACGCGGAGCTTTCAAAAGCGGAAAGCAACAAAGAAATTGAGCACGTGTCGCATTTAATGATAACTATATGACTTAGAACTTCGCCTCGGGTCGCACCGTCGATTATCAAGATACCGATTAAATCCTAAAAGTATTCCACGTACAGTGCCGGCCAATAATATGTCACCTTTCGATTTTTTAGCATAACTAATTTTAAAATGCTCGAATGAAAAATTGGAAAATCACGATGTACTTTGTCAAATTTCATTACCCCTCGTGTACAAGATGTACCACCTGTTATCAGGTGTCTGCTGTGAAATTTTGAGTACATTCGGTGCACTTCGACGAAAGTTGTGCTGAGAGAACCTTAAGGTGACGGTACTGTATAAGTACTGTATAAGTAATATTCACGTTTCTCGCCTCGTCAGTGGCGAGAATCATCTGATTCCTGCAAACACGCTGCGGTAATGTCGCATTAAGATATCGTTATCGCGGTTAACGCGGTGCGTGAATCAAATGCCTGGCACCGGTGTCGTAATGTCCGATAGATAATTAAAACGATATGTGCAAGTTTCGTATCCGCGATCAAGTCGCGCGCACGCGAGGCACCGCGATTGTTCTCTCCCCCGTTAATCGCACCGTATACGAAACTCGCGCCGCGTTCTCTCGAAACTATTACGTCACCGCTCGGCGTGATTTAGCGCAGGCTAATTCGCGTCTTGCGGAAATTTGGCGGCGTTTCGACGGCACTGCGACGGGAGATCGATCAGAAAAACGTGGGAAACCAGGCGTCGCGTATACAGTAACGTCCCGTTTCCTCTCTCCTCCCGTGCATTTATTCCTCGCATGATAAATTTCCTGGCCGATTTCCAATCGATTTTTACCCGGCAAAAATGTAGCTGGATGTCATTGTCTATATTTAGCCGCCTTATCTCTCGGTGCCGACTGTCTTTGTGATCGAGGAGGCGTCACGTCGATTCCGCCCCGGACGGAGGATCCGCGCGAGTCAAGTCTCCCGACGCCCCGTGCGCAACCATCGTGCACGTTATATATCTTTCACGATCCGAGTCGTCAGAGCTCGCGTACCTCCGGCTTGATTACCGCGATCGTTTGCACGTGGCGGCCAGATAATCTCGCACGTCGTAATCATCGCGAGGGAAAAAGAGAGAGAGAGAGAGAGGAAGATCATTGCGAGGGAAATCGATTTCGAGTACGCGCGTAACGGTGTCTCGTGCGCTCCGAAGAAATTATATCGCGCGGAACTTTGTACTCGGCCGCTTTGTTCATGACCGCGTACCGGTGAATAACGCGCCGCTGGTCGCGTTTGAAGACGCGACAGGGCGAAAGAACGCGGGAGGGCGAGTCAAAGAGAGAAAGAGAGAGAGAAGAAAAA
>NW_011957589.1:0-1440 GCF_000949405.1 Vollenhovia emeryi | reverse complement strand
TTTTTTTTCTCTGTCTAGACAGAAAAAGAAACGAACGTTGAGCTACCTATAATTTGTTTTCTTGCCCGACCTCTAAGCATTGCAGTAAGCATTCTAATATAGTACAGAACTGGTTATTCAATTGGGCTCCTCGATGAACGTAGGTGTAGTTTTTTAAATGCACTGCCACGATAAATACGCATTAATTACACATTTAATGCGCATTTAATGCGCATTAATTTGTGTACATTAAATGTACATTTAATGCGGGACAAATATGCGCTTTAAATGTGCATGTACAATTCGCATTTAATGCGCATTATACGTGCATTGGCGCTCCTTGGGTACTATTTATAAAACCTACGCTGCAAGAAATACACAAGAAATACAAATTGCAATCGTTTAGTAGACGGCAAATAATAAAACCAAACACAAATTTTATCAGTTTTAACATATATATTTTAATTGTCAGTTAGTACTTTTATAACAAGTGCTCAAAATGACCACCCTCGCATTGAAGACATAATTGTGCGCGTCGCAATAAACTATTTGTTAAAAATGGTAAAATTTGTGTTTGGTTTTATTATTTGCCGTCTACTAAACGATTGTAATTTGTATTTCTTGCAGCGTAGGTTTTATAAATAGTAGTACATTCCGTGACTTTCATATGCTTTAGAGTCAATAAAAAAACTACACTAGAACCTCGGTTATACGGCCTTCGATCAACCGAGGCTCCGCGTTATCCGAGCCACCGGACTTATCCGAGCACTCCGCGTTAATCGAGGTGTGCGCTCGGATAATACGGAAAAACTCGGATAAAACGGATGACGCCGCTATGCTGTATGCGCGGAGTAGTTTGCGATTGCAACATACTTTTTGCTTAAACAAGCATAAATTTTAATCTACGTTCGTTAAATTTGTACTTTTATATGTTCATGGGGTTAAATTCCATTGTAGCATTTTAAATATATAAAAAATAATAAAAGTTTTCGAATTTTGTGTTTCTTCCGTGTTATCTGAGTTTTCGCTTGTCCGAGGTACCCCCTCCCCACATTACCTCGGATAAAAGAGGTTTTACTGTATTCCCGCTTATAAATATTGCGTTCGTATATTTTATACGCATAATTTTAAATAGCGAAAGGTGGAGCGGCGCGCCGAAAAAAAGTTATCACGCAGCGAGCGGCGAGCTTCGAGTATACACTCCCTGCTCGCCCCTCACCGCTCGTAGCCGGAGAGCTGGTGAACATTTTGTTAAGGACGTTCTCTCGTTCAGTCATGCTCACCCAAACTGAGCTCTTGCCCACGTATTAAGGATGTATTACGTATACCTTCCCAGCAAAAAATACAGTAATCTTCAAAATTCAATATATATCGGTTGTATGCATACTTTAACGGCTGGCTATTATTGAATATTATAACAAAGATGTTAATGTCACTGATTTAAATAACTTCAACCTCTTT
>NW_011957588.1:0-1440 GCF_000949405.1 Vollenhovia emeryi | reverse complement strand
CTCGCGATGTAATCCGCAAAATCGTCGAATTTCCAATAGTAACGGATTATTTTTGTCGTTTTCCGACAAATTCACATCGCATTAAAACCGATTTGATGAAATCGTATAATATCGGATTGAGGTGGATGTATATAACCCAATATTAACCCAGTGAGAAATGATTCGTCGATCGATATCAAAACGATGTCGAATCGACATCGATACCGTCAAATTTACGTCGATTCGACATCGTTTCGACATCGATCGACGAATCATTTCTCATTAGGAATCCGCCAGAATATGATATATTTTCAATCGGTTTTAATATCGTATTTTCGGTGCAGAAATCCCGATCAATTTGGATTACTTTTTGTCTTAATCGGTTTTAATCGACCATTTTCGGCAGGGTGTGCATATATAACCTAGCATATCAACGCATTTGATCAATAACACAGCCCCACAAAATAAAAAAGTTATCTGGCCCTAAGACCAGACAAGTGTATTCTTATGTATTTTGATTCGCTGAATCTGAATCCGAGGTCAGAATTGAAGAATTATTAGCTTTAACGTCCCTAACCTCAAAAAACTCATAATTTCACGAAACGGATACTTTTGTTAGACGTACCCACCCCTCGGTCTGCGGAACTAAAATAATATGAACATGTTTTTTTTAGTATTTTGACCCGCTGAATACGAATCCGTGGTCAGAAATGCTCCATCAGGTCTCAAATCCTCCCTAAACTAAAAATAACTATCGCAAATTATCTTTAAAAATGATTTCCAAAAATTTCAAATGTCTATAACTCAAGAACTAATTAGTTCTTGAGTTATAGACAAGAACTAATTAATCTTATTTTAATAAATCATATATGAAATTTTGATAGAAAAAACTAAAGAACAATATAATATATAATTAGAAAAAAAGTAAAGTAAAGTGTGCAAATTAGAAATTTGCACATGGCTTCCTCTTGGAGGAAGCTTTATGAGCGAAATCTAATTTTCTTCGATGTTTCTTGAAAGTGTGCAAATTAGAAATTTACACATTGCTTCTTCAGCATTGAAGCGTTCAAATTGGAAATTTGCATATTTCTTCCTCATCATTAAAGTAGGCAAATTAGAAATTTGCACATTGCTTCCATTGTTATGGCTTCCTCATAGAGGAAGCTTTAAGAGAGAAATCTAACTTTACTACGATGTTTCTTGAAAGTATTCAAATTAGAAATTTGCACATTCTTATTTCGCTCTTAAAGCTTCCTCTGTGAGGAAGCCATAACAATGGAAGCAATGTGAAAATTTCTAATTAGAAAAAAAGTAAAGTAAAGTAAAGTGTGCAAAATAGAAATTTGCAGATGGCTTCCTCATAGAGGAAGCTTTAAGAGCGAAATAAGAATGTGCAAATTTCTAATTTGAATACTTTCAAGAAACATCGTAGTAAAGTTAGATTTCTCTCTTAAAGCTTCC
>NW_011957587.1:0-1439 GCF_000949405.1 Vollenhovia emeryi | reverse complement strand
ATGGGTTCAGAGAGGGCCTGTCAACCATCGACGCTATTAAGCGTGTTCAGGCCCTCTCTGAAGAGGCGACGTCCAGGGGGGGGGTGATGTTGGCTGTGTCGTTGGACATATCCAACGCCTTCAACACCCTCCCCTGGGGACGAATCAGGGAGTCGCTCCGACGCCGCGAGGTACCGTCGTATCTCGCCCGCGTCGTGAGCGACTACCTGAGGGACAGGTGGGTCGAATACATCGACCAAGGCGGCGTACGCCGACGGGAGAGACTGCACCGGGGAGTGCCCCAGGGATCGGTTCTCCGACCGTTCTTGTGGAACGTGGGGTACGACTCGGTGCTGCGTGTTCCCCTCCCCCCCGACTGTCACGTCGTCTGCTACGCGGACGACACGCTCGTGACGGCCGGGGGCCGCGATTGGGGGGAGGCCCTCGCCAGGGGGCGAGTGGCAGCGGGAGCGATAGTCGACTCTATCCGCAGCCTGGGCCTCGAGGTGGCACTCGGCAAGACCGAGGCCGTGATGATCCACGGTAAAAGACGTGGAGCACGCGGCACGCCGCCCGAGGGACTCACCCTGGCTGTGGGTACGGCCCTCGTCAGGATCGGCCACGAGATGAACTATCTCGGGCTGATCCTCGACGACCGATGGAGCTTTGCGAGCCACCTTGCCAGAGCCGCAAGCAGGGCGGGAGTGAGAGCGGCCAAGCTTGGCCGGCTCCTCCCCAACCTTGGCGGCCCGGACGGCAAGGTGCATCGGCTGTACGCCAATACGGTTAAGTCCGTGGCGCTCTACGGGGCCCCAGTTTGGGCCACAAAACTCGCGGCATCGCGGCGCGCGCGCGCTCAGATGGCGCGTGCGTTTCGCCCAATAGCCGCGAGGATCTGTAGGGCGTACCGGACCGTGGCGTACAACGCGGCGGCGGTGATCGCTGGTCTCCCCCCGATGGAGTACGCGGCGAAGGAACATAGTAACATGTTCCTCGAAAGCCGCGACTCCGAGGGGAGACCCATAAGATGGTCGGCGATTCACCGTGCTCCGGCACCGGCGACGCACAATCGCCATGTGGCGAGAGGCGCTCTTAGCCTCGGGGAACAACACCCCGGGGCTGCACGTCGTCGGGGCAATCAGGCCCCTCCTTGACCAGTGGGTCGACAGGGGATGGGGTGGGCTGTCTTTCCGGATGACCCAGGTGATGACGGGGCATGGCTGCTTCGGACATTTCCTGGGTCGGATCGGAAAGGAGCAAGACTCCCGCTGCCACCATTGCAGCGCGGCGGACGACACCGCCCAACACACGTTGGGCGAGTGTCCGACGTGGGCGGACGAGCGGGAGGCGCTCGTCCGCGTGATAGGGCAGGACCTCTCCCTTTCAGCGGTGATCACCACAATATTGGAAGAGGAGAGGTCCTGGCACGCGTTTGCCTCCTTCTGCGAGAAAATCATCTC
>NW_011957586.1:0-1438 GCF_000949405.1 Vollenhovia emeryi | reverse complement strand
TTTCGGGTGAATAATCCTTATCCACGCCGTGTTTTCGTATGTCTTTATTGTCTATCTGTATCCAGTCCGGACCAGTCTTACAATGTGTGCTTTCGTCGTGCGACCGTTCGGTGGTCCCCCACACGCTTCCGATCACGCCGCGTTTGTTTCGAAGGGGGCAGCACGCATATACGCCGTTACCGACGGCGCAACCTATGCGCACGTCGTTACATACTCCCCCCGTTGAGAGGGAACGATCAACCTTTAATTGCCTGGATGTATAATACATATTGACTCGTCGTATACAATCATGGTTAACGCTTAGGTATTATAATTTGTCTGTCGGCTCGAACGCACGATTGGGCCTGTTGGCCACGTATAACTAAAACGCATAAATATGTATTATAATTGGCCCGTTGGCCTAAACGCAAGGATGAGCCTGTTGGTCACAAATAGATAAAACGCCTAAATTTTATAACTGGCCTGTTGGCCTAAACGCATAGATGGGCCTGTTGGCCACAAATAACTAAACGCATAAATTTTATAATTGGCCTGTTGGCCTGAACGCATAGATGGGCCTGTTGGCCACAAAATAACTGAACGCATAAATTTTATAATTGGCCTGTTGGCCTGAACGCATAGATGGATAAAGCATAACTGTTACATGTTACTCGTCTATTGGTAGTGGGCACAAGTATTTGATTGCTCTTTTGATCTCTCCATTGGCGGTTTTAACTGTGACTGTACGTATGACTTCGTCTTGGCCTGGATGTGTTTTGATTATTTTACCAAGTGCCCATTGATTGCACGGTAGTCCCTTGTCCTTTATCAGAACAATGGTTCCGACATCGTATTCTGGTCCGTTTTTGACCCACTTGTTACGCCTTTGCAATTCGTTCAGATATTCTAAGTTCCAACGTGACCAGAAATCCTGGCGTACTTTGCTTATATGTTGCCACGTGGATAAACGATTATCTGAAACAGATTTTAATTCGCCTTCGGGAAGGGCTGTTAGTGGCCTACCGATTAAATAATGCGCTGGAGATAACGCCTGTATATCGTTTGGATCCGATGACAACGTCGTAATCGGTCTGGAGTTTATAATGCTTTCAACCTCTATCGTGAATGTATTTAGTTCTTCAAAAGTGAACAACGAGTCTCCCACCACACGTTTGAAATGATGCTTAAATAATTTGACTGTGGACTCCCACAGACCCCCGTAATGTGGGGCTAATGGCGGTATAAAATGCCAAACGACACGATGTTCACTTGCGAATTTACTTATTATTTCCTGATGTTTCTCGGAATTAAACAGGACGTACATCTCCTTCAACTGGTTGTTTGCACCCACAAAATTTGTTCCATTATCGGAATAGATATGATCCGGTAACCCTCTCCGGGCAACAAAACGTCTCAAGGCCGCAATAAAGCCTTCCGATGTTAAGTCGCTTACTATTTC
>NW_011957585.1:0-1438 GCF_000949405.1 Vollenhovia emeryi | reverse complement strand
AGAGAATACATATTTTTCAACTATAATTATAAATATTAAGTATTACAAATATTTAATTATGTTATACGTAATTAAGTGGAAATTTATAGAAAAACATAATAATCTCCATTTGACATTTTATGAAAAATAGTAGAAAACGGACTATGTAAATTATCTAATAAACAGCATGTGTAAAATTCGCTTTGTGACACTTTGAATGCGCAGAGTTTGTCATCATACTTGTACCCTACATTAATCCATATTTTACATACAAAGCATACATATACGTCCAATTATATTACAGAATATATTATAAATTATTCCAAATATTGGTAAAAACTCTGAATTAACTGAAAAAACCACACAACTGTTAATGCTGTATCTTATTCCCACTGTTGTTTTAATGAAAATGATTGTGCCTTAATTTTATACGAGGTCCTTTGGGTATTAATCTATTTATATCCTCAGGTTCTATGAGCAGAAACGTCTTATCAATTCCTGCGTCTAGAAGGAAGAGAATAAAAATATGGTGGTTTTATGACAAATACATAAAATGCGTAGCCGCGTTATCTACTGCAAAATAGATAAAACGATGGTTATAAAGATAGGTTTTAACGACGATTTGCTATTTATATATTTCAAGTCACACCTCTAAATACATCAGAGTACGTTTCTAATTGCCATTCTTGTACATAAATATTTATTTACTGTTTTCTGTATATTTTATATTTTTCTTGTGGTCATATAGACTGCTATCGATTTATTAAAAAGTTTTCTTGCGGGAACAAACGCGAATCATCCCAATGCGCACGGGCCAATAGGCGACGTAGGTGACGAGACGCGTGCAGATGCGTACAACTCATGCCGTTCATGCGACACGTACCTACACCACACCGCATATTTCGAAATATGGTCTAACATACCGTCTGTCTTACAGAACGAAATCCGAAGCGGGATTGTAAAGGACGGTATCGAAACGAAATCTTTGCAACAAAAACCGTAATACAGTTATACATTAGCAACAAAAATTTTCGGCTCCCACAACCAAAAGCGTTTTTGATGTGAACAGTCTTTCAGCTAGTGTAACAAGATTTTATGTTACTGCAACTAAAATTGAATTAACAGAATTTTTCGTTGTTACAAACAAATTTTCTTTTTCCTATAGGTGAATATTCTGTTGGGGTAACAGCACATTAGTAACAGATGTTTGATTCTTCGAACCGGAAGTATTTGTTGATGTAAACCATAGACATAGTAAATATAGACTGAGCATCCCATTGAATAAGCTGAAGCTTGTGAAGAGAGAAACGGAGAAGATTTACGAAGGCTTTTTTTCTTTGTCTCACCATCGTGACAAAGGAGGCGCAGGCACGGTTCTTTTCTTTTACGATTGTGTAAGACAGAGAAGAAAGTCTTCTTAAATCTCTCTCTCTCTCTCTCTCTCTCTCTCTCTCTCTCT
>NW_011957584.1:0-1438 GCF_000949405.1 Vollenhovia emeryi | reverse complement strand
ACTAAACTCCGTTGATTACGTAGACATCATAAATAGCGTTTATAATATTAACAACAAATTTATATGACATATAGATTTCGAGATAACTATAGTGACGACTTCGCCCCGATGACGACTTCGCCCCGGTCTCCCCTATACGAATTTTTAATTCGTAATTTCATTTTACAAAATAAACATAACATAATTATTTAACACGCTTATTAAGAAATCAAAATATATAAAATTAATCTTTATATTATAAAATTTATATAAAAATTTAAATGCAAATGTACGCAATAAAATTAATAATAATAATAATCAATCAATATTATTGGCATTATAATCATCATCATCATCATCATCATCATCAACATCATCATCGTCATCATCATCATCATCATTATAAACTGTTCATGTATAAAAGTTCTAGTATAATTATTCAAACAAATATTATTGATTCGATTGAATTTGAGACGAAGATAACGAAGATACAAAGAGATAAAATTAGGAAGTTTAATGTATTGAAAAAAAAGAAAAGATAACCTTTTTTTTTACATAAAAAACTAAAATTTTTGTGTCCTTTTTCACATATGTCATAAAATAAAATAAAATTTTATGACAAAACTTGATATAAGTAAAAATATACATTCCGTATATAAAATATATATATAAATATATATAGATAGATAGATCTATCTATTTATAAAAATATATATATTATTTTAAATACAAATTAATAATTGGAAGGAATCTACCTGGATTGAGAAATCTCTGGAGTTTTCTATTAACTGCTTCTATTATATCTCGATAAGTTTCTTTTCTTCCAAATATTATCAGACGCTTCGTAGGTTACGATTAAAGTTCTGCTCCTTCTTTCGACAATTTAAAGTTGAAAGATCATACAATACATGCAAAAGAAAAAAATTCGATACTAATTATGAGAAAAATAGTTGGAAAAACGGGAAAAAGAGAAATAGAGGAGAAAGAGAAAATAAGAAAATAAAGGAAAGAAAAGAAGAAAGAAATTACACGTAAACGTGCACTATTAAAAAGAATTATATTTTAAAGGCAATATAATATATGTTGCAATCGCAAAAATTATAGATAAATATTAATATGACAACAAGTAAAGATACATACAAAAATGTGCAACGTTAAATAAATTTAATAATTGAAATATAAATACAAAAGCAAAATAAAATTATACTTTTCGAAAAAAAATTATATATCTTTTATGTAAATCAAGTTATTGATGCGATTGAATTTGAGATAAAGATAACGAAGATAAAAAGTGATAAAATTAGGAAAATTTATTAAATTAATTATTATTATTAATTATTAATTATTTAATTCAATTATGGAAATGTTAAGTCGCCAGTAATCGAAGAAAAATAGTCAGAATTCAAACAACTTATTCTGGCAAATAATTTTATTTTATTTAATAAAAATACGACGTTTC
>NW_011957583.1:0-1438 GCF_000949405.1 Vollenhovia emeryi | reverse complement strand
AAGATCTGGCAGCTACTACTAACGCAATATGGCTGGTCGGTATAGTAGTCACTCCAGCATCCCCTTAACTGTACAGAGTTTGTCCAGGCACGACTTTCACTTTACCGACACGTGCGTGGAGTAAAATTCATCTCTGTTCATGTGTACAAACAAATTCATTAGTTCCTGCAAGACGCCAGTGTCGAGCAAACGCTCGAGCGTGCTCTTGTCGGTGTCCACGCGCTTTTCCCAGTAAGCGAGCACAGGCTCGAATATCTTCGCGGTGCTGATCGAAGACCTCCCGCGTATCCGTACTTCCGCGCAACGTTCGATCGTGTCGCGGTCGACAATACTTTGTATACTTTTGGCACTGTCGCCGACCCTATACCCTCCATCGGCACTAAAAGGATCGTGCACAAGCTGCGAAATTGTCGAAAGCACTGCCGACATTCCTCGTCCTCTGCCAGAAGTGTCTCGAAATAACTGAACAGTTCCAGAGCACATACGATAATGTACAGCAAACGTTTCAATATAACCTAAAATAATAAGACAACAGTAAAATAGATACCAATTTTAAAACATACATTGGTTATCTTATAGTAAAATCCTAAAGGCAACCTTAAAGCGATAACTTATAATATTGCTACCTGGGTTATTTCGCTTGCGCCACGACCCTATGATCGGGAAAAATCCTCTTGCGCCTGTGCTCGCGCTCTTACGCCTTGCGCCGCGCCTTACGCCTTGTCGTCTAGACGAGCCTTGAGTGCCTTAAACACCTACTTCACCGTATTGTAGATTGAGTCGGCGTAAACCTTACGCCAAAAACGTTACTCCTACTCTTACTTCTTACTCCACGCTTACGCCGGTTATTGTAGACGACGCTTGAGACTTATTAGATTAAGTATGTGTGAGACTTATTAGATTAAGTATGCGTTATATTTTATTTCAGTTTATATTGTGAGATTTGTTATTAGATTAAGCATGCGTTATATTTTATTTCGGTTTATATCCTTTTATCGACAGCCATAGTAATTATAAGTTTATGTTCATGCGCATGCGCATAACCGAGCGCGATCAAGCCGAGAGGAAGGAGAAAGACTTCCGCCCGCCATTACGTGTTAGCTGTACGTTAAAGCTGCATTAAAGTTCTTCCGTTCCGCCGCTTGTTTCTGTTGCTGGCCCCTATCCTCGGTCAATCCCTTACAATACAAAAGATTTATGAAAACGCATTGAGAACATCCCAGACAGCACACAAACGTTTTAAAGACGTATTAAAAACGTATACATTGGACGTTACGTACGTATGTAAGACGTCCATTTTAGATCCATGAACATCTTTAGGACGTTTTAAAAACGTTCCAATGTTACTTTTATGGATGTCCTAAAAACGTTCGATTTAAGGCCCCGCCGGACCAAAACTGGACGTCTTTAGGACGTGAAAACGATGTTTATTAATAAA
>NW_011957582.1:0-1438 GCF_000949405.1 Vollenhovia emeryi | reverse complement strand
GTGCTATGTGGGGATGTTCATGGATCTAAAATGGACGTTTTAAATACTTACGTAACGTCCAATATGTACGTTTTTAATACGTCTTTAAAACGTTTTTGTGCTGTTTGGGATGTAAGGTGGTTGGCCCAGTGGTCGTCACGTTAAGCAAAACGCTCGACTTTGCAAATTTATATCGCTCAGATTGTGAAGTGAATGACTATTATTTTAGGTTATTCTGAATCAGTTTTTTGTTAGGAATAAGAACATCGTTCTAAAATTCTCATACCTATTTTCGTTTTTGAGAAAATCCTTCGTAAGAGTTAGAAGACGCATATGTACGAGTCATCGCTATGCAGCGATGACAGTTAGCCTAGTAATCGTCATGGGTACGTCCCACTAATTGTCACACGTGTTTAACTATCGTATGTACGAAGCATGGAGTATGTATAAGTCCCAGTCTACAATAGATGATTTAAGCCCTAAGCTTTAAGAAATTGGCCAATCACGGTCAAGTATGAGTAGAATGCGCGACTGTGATTAGTCAATTTCTTAAGGCTTAGGGCTTAAATCTCTATTGTAGACTGGGACTAAGGAGACCGAACTAGGTCTGGATCACGTCACCGAAAGTGGGCCGACATTTTTGCCATCCAGTGAATCAAAATTTTGCCACTTGTAGCGCTGGCGTCGCCTTACGCGATTAAGAATTCGCTCATGAGTTACCGATCTTGATCTCACATGGCTCGTAGATACAGCGTATACAGTAAAACGTCCCACATCTGCGCCGGTCGGGACCGGAACTGACCCAACATCTGCGTCAGAAAGCGGCGGTGGTGGGGGAGCTACCTTTTGAAAACGCGAAGATGTGGGACGGAAACTAGCGAAGATATGGGACGCGCGCAGATGTGGGAAGCGCAGATGTGGGACGTTTTACTGTAGCATGGGCCTTGAGAATACGGACGTGGAACCTAAAGTCACTTATCTAGTGACTTTAGTGGAACCAATTGAGGATATCTTGAAGAGGGAGGATTGGGATAAACTTTACCTGGGCCTAAATTCCGTACACGATTACCGACGACCATCGATACGTTAATGACGTTTGCGCAGCTTTTCTATCATGTAGAAAAAGCTGCGCAAACGTCGTTAACGTATCGATGGTCGTCGGTAATCGCGTGTACGGAATATAGGCCCTGATCAGTTTATTAGAAGGACAGGAAGGACGGTGTGAACAAGAAGACACGCTTAAGAATCACGCTAAATAACCTAACGGTTGACGGCGTTCCCGCAGAGGGAAAATACAAAAGTGAGTGAATACTAGAATATTTCTAATTTCAACCTGTGAATTCGCTCACTTTTGTAATTTCACAAGTTTCAGAATGAGAAAAAAATGTTCCTACCCGCATTGCCTGACAGGCTCGGCAGCGAACCACAAACACAATGTGGCCCATCTAAAGAAAAAAGC
>NW_011957581.1:0-1437 GCF_000949405.1 Vollenhovia emeryi | reverse complement strand
ATTCCGCGTCGCTTATTCGGTATTTTGTACATTATCTTAACTCTTTTTATGAGTTGTTGTATTCTCTGTTCTCCTTTGCTTATTATTGCATGGAGGTTTTTACACGTGCTATCATGAGCTAGTAATCTGTCGCACATTGCTTCGGTGCGTTCAACGTATTGCGTTACCTGTCTCAGTCGCGTGTTTAGGGGGGTGAGGTCTGTTTTTATCACCAATTTCCATGAAGTTTCGACGGGATGCATTCTTCCTACTTTTTCAAAGTATATTCCAGGTTGTGTGTCGAACGGTGTCACTTCGTACGGTGGTGCTGTGCCAGGGTTTTCTGTTGCCATTGCGTAGTATATCAGTATCGTTACTCTGAAAGTTAAAGGTTCGCGTTACTTTCTTAGGCATTATTTTACGCTATATAATCGTCTTCTATCGCTCGGGCTTGTCTTTCTTTGTCTCCGAGGTGTGGTCTTATCTGGTATAATATAATTTGTCGTGATATCTTTTAACTCTCTTCGCGATGGCTTATTCGTGATGCTGTCCTTAGTATTCAGTCCTTTAGTCGTTGGCAGGCTGTCGTGCGAAGCTGTTGCTCCAACGGAAAAAAATGCATTTTCGTGAACCTCTGCCGGACGAAAGTGTCAGTGGTTCTGGGGATGACGAGGATGTCATCCCTATCCCCCCCGTCGAGCGGGAGGTTGATGTGCGTTTTGATAATTTCGATGACTTTGTTTGGCACATCTCCGGGGACTTCGCCGAGAACGGTCTCAATCTTGACGATGATTTTGGTATTGGGCCTGTGGTGTCTCCGGCTTCTTTGGAGAACGACGATCTTGGTATTGGGCCTGTGGTGTCTCCGGTTTCGTCTGATCCTGGCGATCCTTTGGAGGACATTAGTGAAGTTGGTCCCATGTGGGAGATCAGTGATGACGAGGGCGAGGGCGGTGACGGCTCGGGCCAGGGCGAGAGTCGTTTTGACGTCGTGGGGTCGCCCGCCCAATTTTTTTCGGCTTTTGCTGGTTTCCCACGCGAGTTTTTGGAGGCCCTCCTAAGCGGGGATTTTAACGACTCGAGCGGCGAAATTGTTATACCCGAGGAGGAGTGAGGCGTCTGAGGTAAAAAATGTTTTTATTTATTTGCTACTTTCTCACGCTTGTAGCTTTCTCACGTTCTATCGCTAAGTTTGTTACGTGATCTTCGGCTCTCGTTGCTTCTCTGATTAATCTTAGTTGTGCTGACGAAGGTTGCTTCGTGGGTTGAGGGTTTCGAGATAGACTGGGAGCCAAGTCTGCCTTGTCAGTTGCTGTCGCCGAGTTCTTTTCTCAGTCGTTTTTTGGTCGCTTGAGCAGTTCGTTCGTTATGTCTGTCAACGGAGAGTCGGTATCTAGCTCCGAAGTGCCTGCTGTCAATGTTGGCAGCGGTTCGGGCGATCCTCTGCCGGTAGAGGCC
>NW_011957580.1:0-1437 GCF_000949405.1 Vollenhovia emeryi | reverse complement strand
CCTCTCCTTCGTCAGGAGGGAGGAGTCCCGCTGGACTTCCGCCAGTTGGGCCGCCAGTTGCTCGACCCGCTCTTCTAGGGCTCTCCTCTCTTCTTCCCCCTCCTGTATGGCCTCCTGGTTGGCCTTACGGTCCTCCTCGAATACACCCACCGACTGGGCCACGAGGGCCTTAAGATTGGCGTTCTGTTCCTGGAGATCCTCCACCTTGTTCACTGCGGCCTCCAGCTTGAGGGCCAGGTTATAAGCCCCCACGCACACCTCCCTGACGAAGATGTCGAGGTCTTCCCTCGTTTCCGAGGGCACCTCCCTCCACCAGGGCTCGTCATCTTCATCAAGGGTGTACCCCTTCCAATCCTCTGCCAATTGGAGGATCCTCCCTGCTGCCTCATAAGGGGTGAGGCACCGCAACTCCTCATGCAGCTTGCCGCACACCTCAGACCGTTGGATAACCCGCTCCCCAAACGCAGGCACCCAGTCCTCCCATCCATCATCATCTTCTGCCGGGAGGGTCCAGTCGGCCTCCTTCCTTCCAGCCATGGCCGTCGTCCCGCTCCCAGCTTTTCCCCCACTCCCTCCTCCCTCCACCGAGGTCGAGGGTTTGGGTTCCTTTCTCTCCGTTACTTTTTTAGTGGTCGCCATCTCGGTTTCATCCCTCTAATTCCTGCGGCTGTCCCAGCCAGGGCATGCCCCCCTCCCAAACTTGGGAGGCCCCGAGTTCACCCGGGGAGCCGGGATATGGCACGGGTCGGCGGGAATTCGCGCACACCGACACTGGCCTCCAGCCCCCTACTCACCACTCCGAGAAGTGGCTTTCAGGGGTCCCGAAGCTCCGACCCTTCGGGCACCGCAGGAATGCCGCCACGCGGGGGGCCCCGCGGACGGATGGGGTGTCGGGGGAGGCCCGTCCCCCCTTCACCTTGCCCGCCGCGGCGACCGGCAACATACTTCTCGCGCCGGGGCAGGCCCTCGCCAGAACGCAAGGGGCCTTACAAGAACCTCCCCGGCTGGGGACAACTAGGGACGTGACCCCCTAGAAGGCCCCGTCATCCGAGGGGCTGCCGCCGCAAGCCAGGGGAGAAAGACACCCCCGACCCCAGCGACAGCCCCCCGCCTCCAGCCCTCCGGACCCCGACCTGGGAATACGTCCCAGCGGCTCCGAAGGGCCCCGGGCCACCGAGCCCCGCCTCGGAAACGTCCGAGCGGCCCCGGCAGCCCGTCACCTCGTTGCGGACGGGCGAATCGGCCCCCCATGCCAGGACGCACGTCCTCAAAAGGACGTCGCCCCGAGACACAGGGGATACCGATCCGCGTTGTCCGTTGCCGAGCCCACATGACTGTGGGCCCGGCCCCTCTCTCACCCGCCCACCCAGTGACACGCCCAGACATGGACGTGCCCCCAGGGTCGGGCCCCCCCCCACCGCTGGGACAGGACCACGT
>NW_011957579.1:0-1437 GCF_000949405.1 Vollenhovia emeryi | reverse complement strand
AATTTTGATATTCTAAATCAACACCATAACAATGAGATTCATTTGTACGTCCATACTTGCGACTAGTATTTAAGATATCAAACCAGTCATTACCTAACTTTAATACATCAGCACATTCTTGGTAATGTTCACATTTATCATTTTCTTTATCTAAGTAGCCATTCATCCCACAAAATCTAATAGCCTCAGCTGTACCGTTGGAAAAAATTCGAGCTGCAAAGGATACCTTTTGTCGCTCTGGTCCTTTAACATCTATATGTTTTTCTTCCAATTTATGGGCTATTTTTAAATCTTTCGTGTTGATGGCTAGCAATCTTTTCAAACATTATTTAGTTGTAAGCTTCTTATCTATATTGAATCCACTATCGATTAAATTATTTCTCATTAATTTTAGTAAATGCGGGACATCGGCAAAAATTAAAATATTTAAAGAATCGTCTCGTGGATGAACAAAGAAACAGTTTTCATCATCTTCTATGCCCACATGAAAAGATTTCCAAATGCCAGTATTAGATGGACCTAAATCAGTCGTCAATGCGACTACAACATATCCAGCATCATACAGTTTTTCAGTGATTTGTAGAACTGCATCTTTATTTAAAGGCGTATCGAAAGCATAATAAAGTGGCTGTTTCCATTTTGAGAATAAGCCTCGAGCCATTCCAACCTGTATAGTTTTATGTGGTCCGACTCTTCTTTCTTCTTTCCTATCTATTTCAATGTTTTGGGACGTATAGATTTCGTCAAAACATAAAACGCATATTTTGTCACGTTTTGACATAGCTGCCACTTTTTTTTTCATGAAAGATACAACTGAATCGATAACACCTTTTATATTTATATTTGAAGCCCATTTCCTCAATGTGCTTAAAGTTGGAAGAGGACATTTTTTATTTCTTAAAAATCTATAAGCTTTAGGGCTAACGCATCTAAGTGATATTGCAGAAGCAATATCTTCAGCTGACCATTTAATGGTTTTTTTATTTGGATGTAGCAACTTTTTTTATCTGCCTAGGTGTAAATACAGAACTTAAAATTTCATATACTTTTTCTTTGGCTCTCTGCTCGATTACTCTATCTTGAATAGAAGTTAATTCTTCATTTCGAGCTTTCAATTCTTCTAATTGTTTCAAAATATTTTGATCCCTACAAGGAAAATTTTATTTTAATATTTATTTTATACAAAAAATTGTAACGTTTTAAAAATTACCTTTCACTTGTATCACGTGAGATACTATTGTTCATATCCAAATCTTGAAGGGTTATCGAAGAACTAGAAAAATCAGAATATACTATAATAATTAGCATCCCACTCGGTAATAAGTGAAATAATTTTAAAATTACGTTTTAAAAATTACCTTTCACTTGTATCACGTGAGATACTATTCTTCACATCCAAATCTTGTAGGGTTATCGAAGAACTAGAAAAATCAGGGT
>NW_011957578.1:0-1437 GCF_000949405.1 Vollenhovia emeryi | reverse complement strand
ACTAGGAAGAGCAGTCGCAAGCAGAAGATTTTAGACTAGGTTCAAATCCTAGTCTAAACCAAGCTCGTTATTTTCCTCGCTAGAAAGTACCTATCTCCCCGAAAATACCTCTATTTATTATTATGCTACATGTTGCTTGCCGCTCAACCCTCACCTATCGAGCCGTAGGAGATATAAGCAAGTTAACTATTTTGCATGCCTGTTGAGTCCGGCCTACCAATTCTCATGTGTTCATTGGCTTAGATAGTTTAATTTCTTACTCAAAAAATATTATAACTTTTACAAAATGCTACATGACTTTTCTTCTCACAAGCTTGTCAGTTTGACTCAATCTACTATCACTTTTGAGTTGATATAAGAAATTAAGCATCCTGTATATAAACCAGAATGATTTAGTTCAATAATCAAACATTTCCAAAAGAAATTATTACACCAAAAACCATTTCAAATAACAGTTGCTTGGTTTTTTATAGAATATTTGATGATCATAACGTTATTTCAAGATCATCTTCATTTTTTTCATTTTTCCCAGAGTTGGCTACTGTTTCGGTCGGTAATCCATTTCTCATGGTAAGAGACTGTTTCACGAAATAAAACTCACCCTGCATAGTATACATATGTATACCGGGTGTACACCACCGGATATCCTATCAATCACAGATTCTTTAGAAAATGTCAAGACGTAAATTCTAATATACAAATGTTAAAGGTATAACAGTTTTTCAAAAATAAGGGATTATACAACAGCGACATGACAAGTGATAAAAGTGTTCCTATGAATGTCGCCCTCTTTTTTAATTATACTTATCGCATAAATTGTAATAACATCGTCGCTATACATTTTCCCGCTTCTTTGCGCGTTGTATTAGTATCTTCTCTTTACGAATATGGACGTGTGAACTCAACACATCTTAAAAATAATTCAAGTAAAAATTTGCATATTGTAACTTCAAAGTGTTGCAACTGTCAAAGTTGTCGTTCAATATCAGTTACCACGAAGGTTGTTACTATACTAAAAAAGACGACATTCACAGAAACGCTTTTATCACTTGTTATGTCGCCGTGCTTGAGCGTGCGAAATCTCAGGCCTATCATTTGTGAAATACAATCGCTTATGATTTAAAACTTATTATAACCTCGACATTTTTATATTAAGATCCTTGTCTTAAAATGTTGTAAGAAATCTGTTTTTAAGAGGCTATCCGATGGTTGTAGGACACCCTGTATAATTATACAAGTAATGAAAATAAAACTTTGAAATAATTTATAACTTCGTACAGGGAGCAAATAAGCGGCTGTCTTCATTATTGAATGACTTTGCTCAGGAACATTAAGTGTACCATGTTGCAAACATATTGCTGAAGATTTAATTCTTGATGCTATAGATTTATATATGCTTGAACATCCTTCGACTCCTGGTAAGAGAAATACATTGTC
>NW_011957577.1:0-1437 GCF_000949405.1 Vollenhovia emeryi | reverse complement strand
TACATTGAGCTTTGTCCATCTGAAATACAATTACAAACACGATCGGCCACGTGATTTCGTGCACAGTTGTAGAAAGTCACTCGCCTATTTATATTTCAGTGAGATGAAAGCACGAAGTGCCCGAAGCCGTTCCTCAGCTAGACGACGTCCCGACGTGCAGCGAGAGAACTAACGCGATGCCTTACGTATCACGGGAGCCGTGTTTCAGAGCACGTTCCCCTCCCTTTCTCCCGATATACAGCGTTGAACTTGCACCGCGCTGCCGCGGTTTAAATGACAAACGGTCGTGCCAGCGTCAATTATATTCATATTGTTTATTACTATTGTTCATATCTTTTTGCTTTCTGCTCAGAGAACGCGGATCTTTTTTGATTTCGGTTATGAGCCAGTTGGCGATGTATTTAAGCCGTAATGTTTAGTCTGAAAAAATTTAAATTTTTGTTTTAAATTATCAACATAGGCCCAGTATTTTAGGAACACTTTATATACCAAAATAATTATTTATGCTTTTAATGAATACGTCTTATATATTTTACTATTTTAAAAAGGTTTTTCACCCTTCCATCTTCCGGTATTTTACACAAAAGAGATTTCTATTTAAATTATGTAAATTGTTTACTTATTTCTTGTTACAAGGAGAACAAAAAAGAAAGAGTTTCTCAAAATATGCAATTTAGTTAAACATTATTGTCAAATTATATTTAAAAAAATTACTTTTTACATACACATATACATATCTACACGCGCGCGCGCATCACTCGTATATTATTTTATTTTAAATTTGCTTAATTTATTTGTTGCATCATGTTAAATTATTATTTCTGAACAGATAGTATCCCCTTTGTTCTCTAATATACATATATGAATAATTTAAGTAAAAGAAGAAGAGAAGAATAATTTAACTAAAGTAGAAATATAATCTATACATACTCTGTGTTAACGGTTATTATCAAATTTCGAGGAAGTAAGCGAGTTTATCAATTTTACCCGTTCTGCTCTTCTATTTTTAATTCTTATCATATAGAATTATGTTATTGTTTGTAATCTCAAGAAACATAAGTATATCATATTAACAGATTACGAGTAAGGAGTACCTTTTCGTTCTTTTCCAGCGAAGATCTTATTACGTGATGAATACCTTCTCGATCGCCCAAGTTATCCCAGTAAATGTGTTGATTCTCATACTGGTTGCCTGTCCTTGTTATTTTGTCTGTAATGTTTTGTGTTTTTCTGAAGAGAGAGAGTTTGCCTTGCTGTTTATATCTTAATAGGCGATTATACGAAGGTAGATATTGGTATATCTGGGATCACGTGACACTGTGGTGTCTCGCGCCAAGTATAAGCGTAGCTAGAACCGCGCGTTTAGCTTAAAGATATACAATTACGAATGTTAACGGCTTAGCAATTATATTACAAATAATTTGTAAAAAATTTAGG
>NW_011957576.1:0-1436 GCF_000949405.1 Vollenhovia emeryi | reverse complement strand
ACAGTTGATATTCTTTTCATCGGTGTTTTATTATTAACTCCATTATTTTTTTCAATAAAATCTTTAGTTTGATTTTTTAAGAAATATAACATTTTTTAATCAGACCCTAATGCTAAAGCAACTAGTTTGTATAAATATCCGTTGTTTTATTTGGCGCAATTTGTTGATATCATTACTTTGTAGAGAAGATAGTTTTGTAGAGAAGATATTTTTGTAGAGACGATATTTTTGTACAGAAGATTTTTGTGGAGACACTATTTTTGTAAAGAAGATACTTTTGCAGTTTTCGATGACGGAAATCGGCGATGTGTCTCCCCGTATCGGATTCTACGTGCCCGCAGTCCGCGCGCATTTCCACGATCTCGTCGATTATCGTGATCAGCCCGCGATCTTGGGCGCAATACCCGAGGCTATGCATAACGCATAGCAGCGTGTTCGAACACGCGAGCGCGAAAGCCCAAAACGCGTCGTAATTATTTTCCGCATCGTCCGATAATTTACTGACATATTCGTCAGCGTTATAGCAGCCTTTCAAATTACACCCCACTATAAAAAACTTTTTCAGCGCGGCGCGAAGCGAGAAAGGTACGGCGGCCATAATATCGTCGGGGAGGCTTACGCGACACGAGAGTAGAACAAACTAACTCCTGCCTAAAACCTCCTGTTCTATTTATACGTAGAAATATCAAAGAAGAGCAGGTAAAATCCTCACCCTGCGTAAAAGCATCGTGTAAAAATTCTTAGGGTTGCCATTCGATGAGATTCGATCGAAATTTTTCTCACGGCAAACAACGCGAGAGATAATTTAAACCGAGGGATGGACAAGATTTTTCTTCTCCCCCGCATTTATTTATGTGACATCTCAGCACGCGCATAACCCGTAACGAATTTTCGCTCTAGAGAAACGTCTTAATCGGCGAAGCCGACCACCCAGGAGCGAGTTTTCGCCATTCAGGCGCCGAAAATTACGACGTGACGGTGATTATTTAACAGCTTGAATGCCGTCGCACGCCCGAAGACCCGGTGGAAAAAATTTAGGGGCAACCGTGACGTAATAGTCCCCTATTGTATTTCGACAGTCATCGCCCCGAATGATCGTTTACGCAACGTATACGACGTAGACGCTGTATTGCGATTAGCCCACTGATCTATATTATACCTGGATAGTGGATGCCCCCTTCCTAGCGCAAATTTTCTGTCCCCAGTTGAACAGCGCCATGTTGGAGAAAGTGTGTCATTTTCGGGCATCATCGGTAGCTGTCGTAAATCGTCGTGCGCGCAGTCGTATATATATATCGTTTCTCAAGTAGGAGGAAGTCGTTAGGTTAGGGTTGCGATCGAGCCGCCGCTACAAATGCTTCGAAGTGTTTCTTTTATATAATTTATTAAATTTTAATAAATATAAATTTTTTGAGAACCTCATGTGTAAAAAATTT
>NW_011957575.1:0-1436 GCF_000949405.1 Vollenhovia emeryi | reverse complement strand
TAGGATAAATACATTTATTATTAAATATATATACACATTAAAAAGGAATATCATCAGAATTTAATTAAGAGACAAATTTGTATTCAAACTTTTATTCAATTATACATATAAAAATAAAATATATCATATTATGTCATAAAAATCCTAATACTTCCTAATCAGAAATGACTCGTCGATCGACGTCGATACGATGTCGAATCGACGTGAAAATGACGGTTTTGATGTCGATACGACATCGTTTTGACATCGATCGATATGAGTCCTTTCTGACAGGATTGTAGACAATAAATCAATAATAAATGAGCTACTTTTAACTCGTAAATGTACCTCACATAAATATGAATTTTTATTAGGAATCCTGCAATTTTTAAATTCTGAAGATCCACCAACATTTTCTATCCATTTTTTTCTACGTTCTTCAGCTTGTGGAAAACTATGCATCATTGCACCTTTTTTTGATGTATTGTAGCATCCAACTGCTACACAATTCGGCATTTTCTATTTTTATATAAATTTTTATATAAATTTTAAAGTTACTATATGTATCTGTATATATGTGTGTATATATATACACATATATATGTATACATAAAACTTATATATTTATTTATATGTATAAAATATAATTAAAAATACACTATAAACGTGTTAGCACGGAGCCGCGCGTTTTCGATCTCTATACATATAACCTTTATTTAAAAAATTAATTAATAAAACACTTTTAAACAAAAAATTTCAATTACCTTTATTTTATTTTATTTTACTTGCATATTATAATTATAATACTTTCAATAAAAACAATTTAATAATGCACAAAATACTAATTTGATATTATGCTGACATGCGTTGATGCGATAACCACAGAACATATGCATATAATGATTAGCTGTGCTAAGCTGCAACGGAACGGAAGTTTAACGGAAAATGGCGGAGCCAATCACAATCGGGAAACGATATTGGCATAACTCTACTTATAGGAACTCTAATCCGCGCGTAGTGCGTCTTACTCTATCTAGTTCGTGTGTCGTATCTCTACGCGAAGTGCGTCCGTCACTCTCTTGTTTGCATTGCGTATATTCTCTAACATTACGTCTGTCTCTCTTTGATCCGCGTACGTCATATCTATACGAATGGCGTTTCTCTCTATCTACCTCGTGCGTTGTACCTGCGCTAAGGCGCTTCATTCTCTACCTGTATCGCTTCAACTGCGTTAACGCTCACGGCGTTATTGTCTCTTTCTATAATGCGCTACTTATACAGAGTTCCTTGTATATTCTCACATATCTACCGTTTAGGTAAAGTTCTATTCTCTTTGCGCTCATACCGTCGAACCTCTGCGTTGTCAATGGTAACTTTGATTACAATCATTTGCATTTACTTGCTCGATCAACTAATTGATCTCGAGCACCGCTAGTTACTTTATTTCCAGGTTAGTT
>NW_011957574.1:0-1436 GCF_000949405.1 Vollenhovia emeryi | reverse complement strand
TTATAGTATTAGTGGGCGCTATTTAATTAACACCCTGTATATACGGATGGATCTAGATCGGAGGAGGGCGTATCTACAGGAGTGAGTTTCTTGTGCGACGAGTGGGACGAGGCATACACTGTGTCGTTACCAAAGGCGTGCTCGTCATTTACAGCAGAAGCGCAAGCAATCACGATGGCTCTAAAAAAAGTCATGAATTTGTTAAGGAACGACAAGATAGAGAAGAGAGAAATTTTAATACTTACGGATTGCAAAGCCACGATCAAGGCCTTAGAGAATAATAACCTATCGGTTTACAAGAACACATACGTTGTAGAGGCGAGGAGAAGAATCAACAGCCTGAAGAAGGACTATAATATACAAGTGTACATAGTATGGATACCAGCGCACAGGGGGATGGCCGGAAATGAGATCGCGGACGTTTTGGCCAAGGAAGCGTCACAGGAAGAATCACAGGATTTTAAGGTTCCCTTTACGGATTTCTACGCGGAACATAAAATCAAGGAATGGCACAGCACAAGAGAAGTGATAGAAAGGGAGGCGGAATATAAGGGAAGATACTATTTTAAATATTTCTACAGGAAAGATGCAAGGAAGAGTTGGTTCAAGGGCCGACACACTGAGCGATACTTCGGAACGTTGATGAATAGGTTAAGAGCGAATCATTATAACCTGGCGTGCTCGCTGGCTAGAAAAGGATACGTGGAATCGGACCAATGTGAGTGTGGAGGGGGTAGAGAGAGCCTCGACCATATGGTATGGGCGTGCAGAAAGTACAGTTCAATAAGGGAATGGCTGGCGACGGAGATCGACAGTAGAGGCCTCGAGAATACGGACGTGGAGCCTATTGAGGATATCTTGAAGAGGGAGGACTGGGATAAACTTTACCTGATATACCAGTTCATCAGAAGGACAGGAAGGACGGTGTGAAACAAGACGACACGCTTAAGAATTACGAAACAAGAAGACACGCTTAAGAATTACGCTAAATAACCTAACGGTTGACGGCGTTCCCGCAGAGGGAGAATAAAAAAAAAGTGTCTAATATAAACGCGCAACTGTTACTCGACTGACCTTTGCCTTTGTCTTCTTTCTTCTGTTTGTCACATTGACTCGCGTAATGCACTCGCTCCTGACACCGGTAACACTCTATGTTTTTCTTTGGCCTCTTCTTCTTCTTGTCCTTGTCGTTGCCCTTGGCATTCGCTTTCCTTGTGACCGTTAGCGCGCTCGTCGAATCATCTTCTTTGTCGAAATTCGAATCTTCGCGTATCAGCCGCTCCAACAAATTCGCAATCGTTTGACGCTCGGGATCGACACTAAGTTCCCACGCTGTCTTGAAGACATTAAATTTTGTCGTTAAGCTCGACAAAATCTTTTTTTTTTTACGTGTGGAAATCCTTTATGGATACCCGGGCCCCCCTCCGGGAAGGGAG
>NW_011957573.1:0-1436 GCF_000949405.1 Vollenhovia emeryi | reverse complement strand
GCATAGAGGAACGCGCCAGTAACAGGCGCGTGGCGCCGAGCCGGCCGGAGTTATGCGATTGCTGTGCCCGGTCGGCTCAACATGGCGCAGAGAAGACCACCCCCGGTGGTTTTAGTGCGGTAGGCGTTTTCATTGCACGCTGGCCCCAGGTTGTCAATTGCCTGGGGTACAGGGAGACGAGTCCCACACACCCCTCCGTCTCTGTCCCAGCAGGGCGGGGGGACGGTCCATGAGGATTTCCACCGGGTCACCAAAAAAAAAAAGCCAACCTGCCGTTGGCTCTGATAGATTGATGCTGGCCATACAGATGGATCGTCTGGATTTCCAGAGATACTTTCTCTCTCTCTTTTCAACTTTGAGAAACGTTGCGGATAGCGACTGCGATGCACGCAGGCAACTGCACATCTGAGACTCGTCGCATCTCGCTTTCGCAACGCACGCAAGCAAGCAATTGCATACTCTCCCATACAGCACAAACTTCCAAGGGACGTCCTCAGGACATCTTTAGGACGTCCTTAGGACATTCTACATGCTAAGGACGTCCTAAATATGTTCTGAGGACGTCCCTTGGAAGTTTGTGCTGTATGGGCTGCTGAGACTCGTCGCGGCTAAGAGCCGCGACGCACGCAGCCAACTGCATCCTCTGAGATTCGTCGCGGTTCGCAGCCGTGACTCACGCAGGAAACTGCACTCCTTGAGATCATCACGGCTTACAACCGTGATGTCCATCCTCAATTATAATTTGATATCGTCATGGCTTAGAGTTGTGACGTACTCAATCAACTTCTCTACATTGAAGATCGTTGCGGCGGTCACTGTGACGTCGAAGTGTGACTTCAGTTATACTGAGACGTTGCGAACGCTGATGCGATGTTTATAACCAATTGAATTAATATTATTCGACTATTCACAGCTCCAACTTAGTTAAAGGATAGCGCGGATATAGAGCTTAAGGAACATTCAACGCTCTAGTTAACACCCAGATAACTTCCCAGGATCGCCACAATACTTATTACAGTCGGTGTTGATGACTTAAGGACATTTACCTTTTATTTTTCTGTTTGGTTTTACGAAGCAAAGGTCAGATTTACTGTATTATTTTTTTCGTTATTCGCGATTTTTAATATTGACTTAAAGTGCTCTCTGGCGTTGCTCGGTGCGACAAAGTCCGCATTATTTTCTAAATCTAATTTTTGTCATTTATAATTTTAGGAATTACGTTATGTTTCTTCCCATCAATCGTTCCGTGGAAAATTCAACAATATTACTTTTATACAAACATTTTATCTGTGATTTTGTGTAATACCGAGTATTATATGTATAATACACCATGTAAACATATACATTATAGTATAAGTAATAAATAATATTAAATTGTTACTTGTATATTTTTTTATTTTATTATATTATAGCTGTATACAGGGTGAGTTATAACA
>NW_011957572.1:0-1436 GCF_000949405.1 Vollenhovia emeryi | reverse complement strand
TCGAAGCCACTTTGAATATGGACGTAACGGCAACACATATGTGGACGGACTCTCTAGTGACACTTTCGTGGATCAGATCTCATGCATCACGCTGGAAGGATTTCGTCAGGAACAGGGTGGCTCAAATTCAAGAACTCACTCCAGCCGCTCACTGGAGATACATTCCTGGAACTTCTAATCCGGCTGACTGCGCATCACGAGGCCTCACAACTGCTCAGCTTCAAAACCACGCACTTTGGTGGACGGGACCACCATGGATACTCACACCAGACTCATGGCCGTCGCAACCAGCACTCTCTGACGAGATGAGTGCAACAGAAGCTCGCCCAGGCGTTTCGCTACTGACGGTTACGCCAAGGACTGACTATCAATGGGAACTCATCTACAGGTACTCAAGCCTCACTAAACTATTGAGGATTACAGCTCTCTGTTTCAGATTCGTCTCACGGTTGAGGAAAGTCCACGACTCATTGCCTGTCAGACACATCTCTCCAGAGACCTTGGAGAAAGCGAGGCTCTT
This sequence comes from Vollenhovia emeryi, assembly GCF_000949405.1. NCBI lineage: Eukaryota > Metazoa > Arthropoda > Insecta > Hymenoptera > Formicidae > Vollenhovia > Vollenhovia emeryi. Next base: position 916 of record NW_011957572.1, on the reverse strand, counting down.
CTGGATTCAGGCAACGCAAGCAACGTACTTCTCGCACGAGCTCAAGGCATTACAGGCAGAGTCACCGTTAACAAAGGCGCACGCATTCAACAGATTGACTGCGTACATCGACGCCCAAGGAGTTATTCGCGTCGGCGGACGACTCGCTCACGCAGCTCTCTCATTCGACGCCATACACCCTGTGAATACTGCCTCGTCACTGTCAGCTGTCGTCATTGATCATCGCTCACGCTCATCAACGGACTCTACATGGAGGCACGCAGATCACGCTGTCACACATCCGACAACGATACTGGATTCTAGGCGGGAGGGCTCCTGTCAAGTCTCACATCCTGCGGTGTGTCACGTGTGCTCGTCAGAGGGGGATCCGTGCCCATCAATTGATGGGCCAACTACCTCTCTCTCGAGTTACGCAGGCACGACCGTTCACTCATACAGGTGTGGACTACGCAGGGCCGCTCACCGTCAAAACATGGAAAGGAAGAGGTGCCAAAACAACGAAAGGCTGGATTTGCGTTTTTGTCTGCTTCTCAACCTCAGCAGTACACCTCGAGGCGGTCAGTGACTACTCAACGGAGGGATTCATTGCCGCCTATCGACGCTTCTCATCCAGACGCGGCATTGCTCACACCTTACACTCCGACTGCGGCACCAATTTCATCGGCGCGGATGCAGCTCTCAAAAGGCTGTTTATCCAGTGCACTCAGGAACATCAGCGAGTTTCTCACCTGCTCTCGCAAGACAACACCCGATGGGAATTTAATCCCCCAGCGACACCTCACATGGGAGGAAAATGGGAGGCCGTCGTAAAATCCATCAAGTACCACCTACGGCGGACCATTGGAGAAAGCGTGCTCACCTTTGAGGAGCTCACCACATTGCTAACTCAAATTGAAGCAATTCTCAACTCGCGCCC
>NW_011957571.1:0-1436 GCF_000949405.1 Vollenhovia emeryi | reverse complement strand
TGTTGGGGCCCGTTTGGGACAGGTGCTGGACGAGGCGGTTCACGAGTATACGCTCGAACAACTTGCCCACCTCGTCCAGAAGGCATATAGGCCTATACGCCGACGGGAGAGAGGCGTCTTTCCCCTCCTTCGGGAGGAGTACCAGCATGGCACTCCTCCACCGCGGGGGGAAGGCCCCTCTCCGTAGACACGCGCTGTAAAGGCGCGTGTACTCCTCTGTGGGGACGCCCATGGCCAGGGCGTGGACCCGCTTGGGAAGGCCGTCAGGACCCGGGGCAGTGTTGCCCTTCAGGCCCTTCCTGACGGCCCTCTGGAGTTCCTCCGGCTGGACGTCGAGGGAGTAGTCCCAGTCGGGGGAATCTTCCCCCGACTCGGAGGGTGGCCCCCCGTCCTCCCCGTCGATGTCGGGGAAGAGGGTCTGCACCACCCTCTGGACGAATCCAACGTCCAGCCGCTCCGTCAGTGGGGGCGCCCATGGTCTCAACTTATTGAGCACCATTTTGTATGGGCGCCCCCACGGATCCTCCTGAAGGGAGTCGAGGAACTCCGTCCACGCCCTGCCCTTTGCCACGGTGATGGCCCGCCGGAGGGCCACCTTGGCCTCAAGGTAGCCCTCCCTCGCCCGTTCGGCCGCATGCCCGCCCCTGCGCCTGCAGCGGGCGAATATCCTCCCCTGGTGGACGGCGCGCCGACGTAGGTCGGCGATCTCCGCCGTCCACCAGGTCAAGCGCCTAAACCTGGCTGCTGACAGCGACTTTCTTGTCTAGGTGCGTGATGTCTGGGAAGTTCCGCGTTTAAACTCGCACCTACTGCATCAGCATGTAATAGATATCACCGAGGATATCTTTGATTAGCACCGATACCACAGCTACACGTATTATTTTCCATGGTATGAGATCAAACGCCGAAACCCGGCTGCTGACAGTGACTTTCTTATCATTACCCGTTACGGTTGACGCTGTCATTCTCTCTCGCCCTAGCTGGATCTGCGGAGAGAGGGGAGACGCATGCTATGACCGCGAAGATCTCATCGCATGCATGTAAAAAATGCAAACCATGCAATGTCGTGGCGAACAAAGTTCTTAAATGTAGAGCTCGAAGGACAACTGATGTCGACAGGCAATGATGAGGGAAATAAGAGCATTTAAAATGATTAAAACCGAAGATTCTCTTTATTCATCCTTCCCTAGTTACAATGGTGAAAAGACGCTGATCTTCGATTGAGGTTTAATTTTTATGAGATCGAAGAGGATATAATTTTTATGAGATCGAAGAGGAATAAAGAATGGATAAAAAATGTTTGTGAACAAATATATATTTATCGTAACATGTACATTATGGTAACGCATCATATAAAATATTATCCATAGCAAAAGCTAATAATTCACAATCAATAAGCGAAGTATTATCTGAAACTTTATGTAAGATTTTAATTG
>NW_011957570.1:0-1435 GCF_000949405.1 Vollenhovia emeryi | reverse complement strand
AGCGAGGAACCTGGGGTCGTGCCCTCCCACGTAGGAGGGAACGCGATCCCTACACGTTAGGGCCACGATTGGCGTTAACTTTATATATTAATGTCGACGATGGGCGTTGAGTTATTATTAATTATAGAGCGGTAGAGCCGAGTGAGTGGTCGAGGGGAGACTCAAGGCAGGAGAAGCCAGGTCACGGAGAGCTCGGAGAGCCAGGACAAGACGGGCGAAGGGACGGCCCTCCGTATGATCCCGGAAGGGGACCCCGTGGCGCGCCCCGCACCTCTCGACGGGAAGGAAGCGGAGAGGTAGCGATCAGAGGGACGCCTCGACGCTACCACCGACAAGGAGACCGTTCTCGCCGCGGCCGAGCGGGTAGCGTGTCTCCGGGCCCAGGAGCGAAGTACGCCGACTAGAGGCCCCGCGACTTGGCCAGTCGGGGGCACTCCAATTCGGGGAAAGCGGCCCGAACAACCGGGCCACCCGGACCGTCAGGAAGAGGCTAAGAGGGGGTGACGACCACTGGGGGTAGTCCCGAGGGAGGGGGAGCGGAGGCCGGAGGATCCGGAGCTTCCGAGGAGTCGACACTGTGGTGCGAGCTGGAACCCGGAGCGGTACGATCCCTGGAGAGGCTCCGAGCGACGAGCCCCGGACCCGAGCAGCGAGCTGCGGCCAACGCGATCCGGCCAGCAAGGGAGTCGACGACCACCACTCAGGCCAGGCCCTCGTACCGCGTATATCCGGGGAGACAGACGCTCGTACGCGGATAGATAGCGAGGCGTTGTACGCCCGTCGCAGGAAAAGGTCCATAGAATTCGGCTTGAGCGAGCGGCTGTCTGCCCCGGCATCGTCTAGAATCCTCGCGGAGGAAATTGAATAGTCCGGCCCGCCACAGGCCATCGGGGAGGGAGATCACCCGAGCAGGGCTCCGGGTGCGCTCTCTCCGCCGTACTCACGTAATTGTGTTCGTCCTCGTAGCCGTTATCGTGCGCGTAATCGTCTTCGTAATCGGAAGAATAATTGTCGCGTCTAGCTAGTGTCGAGTCATCGTGTCCGTCTTCCTGTTGTATTACCGCGTATCGGATCAGAAGGGCTCCGTAGCTCTCAAATCGGGAAAAATTATGTAGAATCGCGAACCTTCGAAATCTGTCTGACTCGCGTGTACTGTACCGCGACGTTTGCCCGCGTACCCAAATGTCAGGGCCTTTACATGTTAAAGAAAGATAGAGCGTAAATGCCTGCAATTTGATTGAGCCTCCTCTACCGACCCCAAACTCCTACTCGACCCGCGAATGAGACACTGAGCCTACCGGGAAGGTGGCGACGAAGAACGACGTTGATTCGGGAGCGCGAACCGTTCTCGCGAATTAAGAGTGGCACGAATTCCCGTGCCTGGCGCCCAACATTTCGAGCGCGCTCGCCGAAGAGTCTTCGGCCGCCTAAGAAC
>NW_011957569.1:0-1435 GCF_000949405.1 Vollenhovia emeryi | reverse complement strand
CTCTCTCTCTCTCTCTGTCTGTTTGTCTGTCTGTCTCTCTCTCTCTCTTTGTTTCTCTCCTCTCTCGCTTCTTCCACCGCGTCCGTTTTCGCGGCACTTACGTGGTACGCGTGGATGAATTTACGTGGCGACCTCTCACAAGACCTCTGCGTCTTTCGTCACCCTTTCGTTAGGACACGTCGCGTGGCGTCGAGGCCCCTTCTTCCGCTCTCCCCCCCCCCCCCTGCATCTCTCTTAGTCGCTGCTCAGTGTACAATGTGGCCGAGTGCGTTCTAGAAAGAATTCCATCGCGAGGGATTAACATCGCCAGGGATTAATTTTCCGCCTCTCTGCCGGAAAATCTTGCACGAGTCGAGAGAGGCGCAGTTTCGCTGCCTCGCGTTTAAACGTGATTTATTCGAGCTTTCATATACGCGTCTCATTAGGACTGTGTTGAGAAGAATATTGAGGCCCACGTGACACGAGAAGCCTGGAGATTTTTCTACCTGCGGGACACGTAACGTTTAAGAGGTACTGCGAGGGCAGCTACAGGGACAGAAATAGGTGTTGTCGATTTGTTGTTTCAAACGTAACGTTGTGTCTTAACGAGGTGCTCCGAGGGATATTAATCGACGAGATAGCGAGACGATCGAAGACGCGAACCTTTCGTAATTTGCGCAACGTTAAGAAAAATGCAGAGCTAATTTGAACCTTGGACGCGACTCTCGACTCCACGTTGGTGCGTGCTTGAGGCCGTCGCGTTTCATCGCTAGCAGTGTTAGACTGTGAATTAAGGTAAAAGCTACGATGCCCGGACGTGCACCCAACATCTGCACATTCGTATACTTTCGGCCTTTAAACACGGATATCTCAACCTTAAACGTGGACTGTATACACTGAGAATAATTAAATACAATCGGACAACCCAATTACATAATAAGAAACTGATATATCCGATGAAAAATGTGATCGGTTTTTCAATCGGATGTATCCATAATTTCATCGGGGGAAACGTAATCGGAAAAATTAACCATCGGAGACACTGTTTAATTGGTTTATCCCGAGGGGAAAAACCGCTGAGGGCATGTGGTGTACAAATTTGCGGCATTACTGGGCATTACTAGGCAATTTTTGGGCAACAGTTTGGGCATTAGGTCTTGCTGGGATATTATAAAGATAAAATAAGATAAAAGGAGATAAAGTAATACCCACCGGGCAATTTTTAGGCATTTTTTGGGCATTAGTTTGGGCATTAGGTCTTGCTGGGGCATTATAAAGATAAAATAAGATAAAAGAAGATGAAATAAGATATATAAGTAGTAAGAATATTCTTAAAGTAGCCAGCAGTAATTTAATAAATTAATAACATCGGTTTGTCGACCGTGTCTGGCAATTAAAATTCTTATTGCGAAAAATATTACCCCAGCCAGGATTCGAACCTGGGACCTCCCTACAA
>NW_011957568.1:0-1435 GCF_000949405.1 Vollenhovia emeryi | reverse complement strand
TTTTTGAAGCAGTAAATTGTAATGTGAATCTATGATTTCAGATAGACCAATACAACCAACTTTTAAAGCTAGTAAATAATTGGCTGCATTAGGCAATTTCTTAGCTGTGGTAGCGTTACCAAGTAGGTTGATAAGACAGTTGGCCGGGCTAGCCAACTCAAATTTGTCGTGCAAGTCACAACAGCTTGTGGCGAATAGATAGCACTAGTACCACATACTGCCGCGACGTGGCGACCGGCGCGTCTTTCTCGTAAGTAAAAATCGTCCTGTATTAGTATAAAAGGCGAGCCGATATGATGCGAGAGCCAGTTGTCTGGATCATGGATAGACCTCAATAACCTGAATATGCTTTGATGACTATGTGATTTAACACAATTTAACAATTAGTTACAAAGTGAATTTTTTAATAGGAAGCCTATTGATACCCCACCCCATATTAAAAACTGTCAGGGCAGCCTGAACCCTACTACTGCTCGGGATAATGGTTGGAGTAGTCAATTTACAAACCGCTGTAAAGTAGGCAGTTGGTTGGAGCAGCAAAGTCATGTATTAACTCCAGCCAAGTTTATAACAGCTTTAAAAATTGGCTGCTGCAACAAACAGAAATGCTATGCCATATTTGACTATTTAAATTGGCTGACGCAGCCAGTTCTAGGCTACAGCAGCCAATTCTTTTTTTGAGTGTAGTACATATTACAAAAATGTTACGAATCACGAGACACGGTAGTGTCTCGCGCCAAGTGTAAGCGAAGCTAGTACCACGCGCGCGAGACCGACCGTGTAAGTTTACGCGAGTACACGACTTGACGGGCCCTCAGATATTTGGATCTCAACAATGGCTGATCCCACGAACTTGAGACTGCGCTTAATCGACAGCTTGGGTACGATTTGCATAATAAAACTATTTTTACTTTTTTCCTACGTGCCCCATGAGTAGAGATATTGCAATGCAAAGTCCACGAGTCTGAATTTTCACGTAATTTTTATTAAGAAGCATCGTCATCGTCGTCGTGGTCGTCGTGGTCGTCGTGGTCAACCAGGCAAAAATCCATCTCACTTTTCTGCCGCAACGTGGCATTGGCGTTGCTATCGCATATCTCACGTAGCGTCTCGTGCCAAGTTTGAATAAGTCTAAGTGTATTAATACCGTAGTTTTCGGTGTCTAGGTGTATTAATACCTTGAACTGGATGTCCACGTATCCCAGGTCCCCGATGACGACGTCCAGGCAGTGCGTCTTGAACTCGACGTCCACGTATCCCAGGTCGCCGATGACGACGTCCAGGCAGTGCGCTCCGTAGTTTTCGGTGTGTAGATGTACCAATACCTTGAACTCGGTGTCCACGTGTCCCAGGTCGCCGATGACGACGTCCAGGCAGTGCGCTCCGTAGTTTTCGGTGTCTAGGTGTATCAATACCTTGAACTCGATGTCCACGT
>NW_011957567.1:0-1435 GCF_000949405.1 Vollenhovia emeryi | reverse complement strand
ATGTAAAAGTGGAAATGAAATAAATTGATTTTTGAATGGTAACACAACTAGTTTTTTAGCAATCGTATCTATATTCCACATTTGTAGTTCGTCGTCTCGTTTAATTATTACTTTTATGTCAACACGAGTTGATAGACACGGTTTCTTATAAAATTCCCCAACTTTTTTAAATACGGAACCTAATATTACTGATGTTTTCTTGTAACAAGCTATGTTTTTTATTTCTGTAATCGTGCCGTCTTTCAATTCTACAAATCTGTCTGCTTTTTTCGTTACATTAATACAGTAATCACGGGTTTTTAATTTTTTATATTGAGGAGATTTGCATCCATCAATTAACGGACCTTCATAATGTTCCATTAACAACTCGAAAGAATCGTCTTTAATTATACAATTACTTGGATCAAATATATTTTGCTCTTCGTAAATGCGACGAACCACCTGTTGTAAGGGTTGGTTGTGTTTGCGAATTAGACGTTTTAATATTTGAAGAAAATTTTCAAATTCGAATGCACTTATGTTATCTAACGGACCGAACAACCTCACACAATCGCACAAATGCAAAAGACAGTGGATGCTGTGTGAGATAAAATCTGGCCCGTATAAATTAATCGAATTCTTGATGAAACATTTTATAAGATCTTCAGCATAAGAAACATAGGTCTCAGATGTAGCATAACGTGGACTGATAAGAATCGTACTTGCTACACTTAGTGTTAAGAAATTATGATACATTGCTTTTGATAATATCTTCCTCAAGACTACTGGACCGGTGTAAAGCAAAAACAATCGAAATTCTGTTGCTTTGTATCTTTTACATTCTACTATAGATCGAGTTTTTCGAGAAAATTCACATGGAATAGATTTTCGTAACATCAATAATTGTTTCGATAAATTGTGAACATGTTGAGCACGTAATTTATACGGAGGTTTTCCAAAAATCCATCCATATCGTTTATGGCATAGGAATCTTTTACATGCACCTAGTAACAGTGCATGCATGTAGTCAATAGGAACATTATCAATCATATTAAAATTTGGTATTTTTAATAAACTACTTGTACCAATATGGTGTTCAGGCTGTTCTTTATTTCTGAATGAAATGTCAGTCCTCTTAATAAATTCAGTTTCAACGAAACACAGAACATTTCTGTACAAATCCCCTGCTAATGTACATTTTGGACAAGAATAATATCCGGAATGCCCCTTAGTGGCTAAAACAAGCGATTTCGCAGGCGTGTCGCAAATTAACATGGAAACTCTGAATTTACAAAGTATAGAGTTAATTACAATTCCATTGCTTGATAAATGTGTACATTCGTTCACAAAATCGGATAAAAATTCTTCTGGATCTGGTTTATGGTCGCCATGAAACAGTGCCACTAGAAAAACTTTTCCTTTTAGAGCTGGCAAAGATTTCAACGAACATAAAATT
>NW_011957566.1:0-1435 GCF_000949405.1 Vollenhovia emeryi | reverse complement strand
CCGTAACGGCAATATGTGATTTCATATTTTTCCCTCATGTGCATGTTAACTTGTGTTCACGGTATGTATCATCACGATGTGATTACGAAACATATATCATATTTCAATCAATATCAGAAGATCATAACATGATGAAATCTGATCATCACGCGTTGCTATCTGGGGAAATCTGATCATCACGCGTTGCTATCTGGGAATGTACTGCAACGTATTGCATGATTTCCTTCTTATCACTGCTCATTCTGCGTAAAGATAATTTGTCGTTATTTTTTTAAATAATTGTGAAACATTTTTGGTACATTTAAGCTGCCAAAGATTACGATCTAAAGGAGTGTCACAAAGATTAAGATCTAAAGTAGTGTTATACATATATTTCTAATAATACCTGGATCTTTCATAATATCTCGTAATAATGATGGAAAAAGAGCTATTTCAATACAAGAATATTCCATGTAAGTGAAACACGTTGACGTTCGATATAGTTTTATTTATATTAAAAGAGGTCAACTTATGTTATAACATTTTAATAACCGAATTGGGTAACTGAGATAATAGTGAGTATCCGTAAACAGGTCAAAAACGTTTCACAGAAGAATCTTGAAAACAAATATAAACTACTCCCAAAACTGCGTCGATGACGTGTACCAAAGCTGATAATGCATACCAAAAACGATAAAAAGTCCCACTATTATCAAAATCTGCGCGTCATTTATCTGTAATAACTTACGAAATATATGTATTGTGCGATCTCTAGAAATAAATCGGTAACCCCGCAATAGCGAGATTAACTATGACGTTGTTATTTTGATGCTTATCGAGATTATCGAACCTGGTAAAAAATAATAAGGTAAAGAACACGAGACGGCAATTTCTATGTACTTCACACATCTTTACCGACTACTTTATTTTACTCCTTCTTCAATACTTTCCGTTATCTAGATGGGCAAAATGCTGCCCGCGGGCGCCCAGCCGGTGGGCATGCCCCCACTCCAATCATCGCCCCACCACGTCTACAATCATATTCGGAACTATACTTCTAAAGCGCGACATTCTTGCCCACTTGCCGAAACTGTCTCCCCACTATTGCCCGACACGCACAGCTATTGCCCGCGGGCAAACGGGCCGAACGGGCAGTGAAAACTGCCTACCCCTGTAGAATCTAGATAGACTTACGAAGTACGCGAGTAATCAGTCATCGTTTATAAAGCCGATGAAGTGCCCATCGGAGCCAGTCATTTGAAAGTATACGTGAGGGAAAAGGCATCATGCTAATAACGCTCATATTCGTAGCTACGGTGGTAGTACTTTTCTGGATACATGCTAAGTCAGTACAAGTAATTAGATATTAATAGTACTTACAATCAGATTCCATTTGGATTAAATAATAATTACTTATCATAGAACATAATAAAAGTAAAATTGTAAATTATTATTA
>NW_011957565.1:0-1435 GCF_000949405.1 Vollenhovia emeryi | reverse complement strand
TACGGTCGGTCTTGCGCGCGTGGTACTAGCTTCGCTTACACTTGGCGCGAGACACTACCGTGTCTCGTGATAGCCGAAGACAGGAGCACCCATTCGACTCCGGCTTATACCTGCAGCGGAGGTACCCGCTGCCCGGTGTTGTCGCTCGGAGCTCCGAGGCAGAACTTAGTTAAAGCGCCTGCTCCGGAGGGGCTTTTATACCCCCCGGATGCAGGCGCGCGGGGAGAGGCGGCGGGGGCAGGCGCGGCGTTGCCGGCTGTCGCCGACCCGGCAACCGCGCGTTATCGATTTTCCAGCCACAGCTGGTAGCGCCGTCTCTCTCTAACAGCCGCGCTTCTATTTCTTTCTCTCTCGCTCCCGGAATTTCGGATTCCGGCCGCGCCTCCCCGGTCGCCTCCGTTACAAGCACCTTGTAAATGAAACATTTTAATGACAAATTTATGATACAAAAGTCGTAAGTGAAACATTACATTACATTATTAGTATGACCTGAATAGCGTCATCAAGGTCACGTAAAGATCACCTTACAATATTTTAATGGAATCTCTATTTTTTATTATATTTTCTTTTACTCATTAATTTGAACTACTTTTTGTCTAGGATATTTTTTATTTGCCTAATATTTTAAGATATTCAAGGAAAACTTCGAAATTTTTTAAATATTTTACTTGATGACATCTCGATAACTGTGTGTCAGAAGCAACAGTGGTTCAGAACTATTTAACTTTACTTGGTCTCAATAAAATGCCGTTACAATAATGTCAAAACTTTTGTTAACTTGAGAACTTTGAGATCTCCTTATAGCAAATATAAAAATGTTTTATACAAAAGTTGTTCAAATTAACAATTAAAAGATGATATGATACAAAATAGAGATTTCTATTAAAAACTTTTAAGGTAATTTTTACATGACCTTGATAACGTTATTCAAGGTCACACCTTGTATTTTTATATAATGCGTCACTAAATACTGCAACAGTTGTATCAAAATATTATACACCTCTCTAGTCTTTAATCTGAAAAATAAAATACACGTTATATTAAATTAGTCAGGTGCGTTATGAGATAATAATGTAAAAATAAAATGTACCAATATACAACTTAAACTGGATTTTTTTGTGCCAAATAATATTTGTCGTGCGAATAAATGTCAGCCATTCCACATGAAATCGGGTAAATTGACCTTTTTAACGCTGTATTTTACTGTAATATTTCAATTATTTGTAGGAATTTAAATAATATCTTATATGTATTTTGTAAAAAGGATAAGCTGGAGGATACAATCTCTTGCATTTTTACAATATTTCTGTAGTAAATAATCGTACATATTAATTTTTAAAGATAACTTTGTACAATTTTTACAAAAATTTTATTATTCATATCTTCTGCAGAAAAAGATTTTGAATGAATGCACAAAATATATTTTTATTTTATG
>NW_011957564.1:0-1434 GCF_000949405.1 Vollenhovia emeryi | reverse complement strand
TTATTATTATTATTTTGCAGGGTCTTTACTTCTTCCTGCAACTTCCGCATCTCTTGTTGCAGCTTCTGCAGTTGGTTTTCCTTATCTGCAGAATTCTGTCCAGGAGGCTGCTGATGCTGCTCCTGCTCCTGCTGCTTCGGCTGCTCTTGCTGGTCTTTTGGGCGTTCGTCTATTTGCGAAGCAGTCGCTTCTGCAACTACTGCCAGAATGCGTGCCCTTCGGCGTTCCTGACATTTAGCACGCGACCGTTGCAGTGCTGCTCTCCCTGGCTGTCTACGGTAGACAATTGTTCTAATTCCTACAATATATTGAACATAATTTCAAAAGTATATTATAATTCAAGAAACAAAACAAATTAATAAACATTCTCCAAATATATTTTTCGGGCTCATAAGATATAGATTTTAAATTTTAAAAAATTCAAAAAATAATTTCAAGAAATGTGATAACATGTTATAAAGTTTTGAATATAATGTTTATAAATGTAAATGTACATTTTTATAAAGGTGAAAAGTTATCATAATATAATATACTGTTACGCCTCTTGCGGAGACGCAAGTCGCCGGATCCGGTTCACTTCTCTTTGTAACGTCACACTGGGAGCTTTCCAGCAAGCGATACAAGTCGACACAAGTGTCGTTCTGTCTTTATTATTCATTGAATGCGAAGAAAGACAGAACGACATTTGTGTCGACTTGTGTCGCTTGCTGGAAAGCTCCCACTAACACTCGATAGCCAAGCGACTCGCCAGATACGGGATATCCAAACCGCGGGCGTAACAATATGAACTAATACACTTAAAACAATTTTTACTTTAAATTTACCTGTATGAGTCGTAGGTGTATCGGCGATATCCACAGTCTGATCCATGTTTTTGTATGGAATCGTGCTCGCTGATGAGTTCAAATGCACCTATTCACTGTGTAAAAATAATTTGCACTGCGTCGCTAGTCGCGTGAACTGGCACTGCCTGCCTGCCTGGACGTTTGCAACAACGAAAGTGATCCCTACTCTCATCGCAGAGGAGACGAATACAGGTCAGTGACATATATACACACATACATACATACATACATACATACATACATACATACATACATACGTTTCGAAAAGCTATAGACAATAGGTAAGGGAAATTTCCGTGGCCCCCAACGCGGCCAACGCGAGACAGCGTTCGAGGTGAGATAAGAGTCTAAGGGGGTGGAGCTTATGACGCTGTTCAATTTGCCTGTTTCTAAAAACCGTATGTGTGTGTGTGTGCGTGCGTGCGTGCGTGCGTGCGTGCGTGCGTGCGTGCGTGCGTGCGTGCGTGCGTGCGTGCGTGCGTGCGTGCGTGCGTGCGTGCGTGCGTGCGTGCGTGCGTGCGTGCGTGCGTGCGTGCGTGCGTGCGTGCGTGCGTGCGTGCGTGCGTGCGTGCGTGCGTGCGTGCGTGCG
>NW_011957563.1:0-1434 GCF_000949405.1 Vollenhovia emeryi | reverse complement strand
GGATCTCACGTGGGCTACACCCTCGGCCGCGCGCCTTATTACAGGGTGGAGGGTGGAAGGGGGCACCGAGACTCTGTCTGATCACCGTTACATAACGGTGGAGTTCGGTGCCCTCTCCTCCGTGCGTCGCCAGGAGACGCGACCGCGATGGGCCCTCCGGAAACTCTGTGAGGACGTCCTGATGGCCTCGTTAGAGGCCGCCTGTTGGGTCCGGGGAGGTTTCCCCGAGACCCGGGAAACGGACCCCCTGCAAGAGGCCGAGTGGATCGGGGCCACGCTAACAGCGGCTTGTAATGCTGCGATGCCCCGGTCCAAAGCTCAGCCTCGGCGGGCCGTCTACTGGTGGACGGCAGAGATCGCCGACTTACGTCGACGAGCCGTCCACCAGCAGAGGAGATTCGCCTGCTGCAGGCGCGGAGGCGGACAGGCGGCCGAACGAGCGAGAGAGGGCTACCTTGAGGCCAAGGTGGCCCTCAAACGGGCCATCAGAGTGGCAAAGGGCAGGGCGTGGACGGAGTTACTCGACTCCCTTCAGGAGGACCCGTGGGGGCGCCCATACAAGATGGTTCTCAACAAGTTGAGACCATGGACGCCCCCGCTGACGGAGCGGCTGGACGTGGGATTCGTCCGGAGGGTGGTGCAGACCCTCTTCCCCGATATCACCGGGGAGGACGAGGGGCCACCCTTCGAGTCGGGGGAAGACTCCCCCGACTGGGACGATTCCCTGGACGTCCAGCCGGAGGAACTCCAGAGGGCCGTTAGGAAGGGCTTCAGGGGCAATACAGCCCCGGGTCCTGACGGCCTTCCTAAGCGTGTCCACGCCCTGGCCATGGGCGTCCTCGCAGAGGAATATGCGCGCGTGTACAGCGCGTGTTTGCGAAGAGGTGTCTTTCCCCCGCGGTGGAGGAGTGCCACGCTGGTACTCCTCCCAAAGGAGGGGAAAGACGCCTCTCTCCCGTCGGCGTATAGGCCTATATGCCTTCTGGACGAGGTTGGTAAATTGTTCGAGCGAGTACTCGTAAACCGCCTCGTCCAGCACCTGTCCCAAGTGGGCCCCGACATTAGCGGGGCCTAATATGGGTTCAGGGAGGGCCTGTCCACGATGGACGCGATCAGGCGCGTCCAGGCCCTCTCTGAAGAGGCGACGTCCCAGGGGGGGGGGTGATGTTGGCGGTGTCACTAGACATCTCCAATGCCTTCAACACCCTCCCCTGGGGACGAATCAGGGAGTCGCTCCGACGCCGCGAGATACCGCCGTATCTCGCCCGCGTCGTGAGCGACTACCTGAGGGATAGGTGGGTCGAGTATATCGACCAAGGCGGCGTACGCCGACGGGAGAGATTGCACCGGGGAGTGCCCCAGGGATCGGTTCTCGGACCGTTCTTGTGGAACCTGGGGTACGACTCGGTGCTGCGTGTTCCCCTCCCCCCCGAC
>NW_011957562.1:0-1433 GCF_000949405.1 Vollenhovia emeryi | reverse complement strand
TTCAATCTAAGATCTACCCTCTCACTTTTTCTGATCGCTGACAAAGAGTGTGGCGGACAGAATCCTCTATTCCTCTCTGATCGCTGACAAAGAGTGTGGCGGACAGAATTCTCTATTCCTCTCTGATCGCTGACAAAGAGTGTGGCGGACAGATTTCTCAATTCCTCTCTGATCGCTGACAAAGAGTGTGGCGGACAGAAACCAACATCCCTACTCCATGACCAAAAGAAAAAGAGGAAAACGAGTTCAAATCAAACGCGTTAAATACCAACTTAAGCAGGCGCTAAAATCTAATAAAGATCCTTTACCTTTTCTGACTAAATTAAGAGAATTTGAATCCAAAGACAAAGCCTCAATCGTGAAATCACAGAATTATAAACTAATTCCAATAGATTTCAAGGTCAATTACTTAAATTATAAGTTTATTAATAAAGACGATCCTCGTTACAAAGTTTATCAAAATCGTTATCTCTTCGGTCCAGAAGACTGATTAGAAGTCATTAGATTCACACAATCGAGTCCAAATCCCCGGTAAAGCACTTAAATGTGTTGACCGAAAAACGGACGAAACACATACTTGACGGAACGTGACATTTTTGGTGACAGCGGTGGGATACTAAAAGATTGTGTGAAAAGAACTCATACGAACAGTGACAGAAGTGAAAATGCCGTTGACGCATACTCCACCCAACGAATCAGCAGACGGAGCCGAAACACAGCTGAATGATCTACGGGCAGTAATTACTCAACAACAACAGGTAATTCAAGAACTAATGGCTCAAAATCTACAACCTCAACAACAGGCTTCAACATCAGGAATTCCTGCCACGACAGAAGGAACATGGGGTAATTATTTGCATTTTTCAATTAGAGATGCACTAGAAGCAGTGCCAAATTTCGATGGAACGAACATACAGTTCGTATATTTTGTCGAAGGATGTGAGGAAGCACTCAGCATGGTATCTCCTACTCAAGAAATGAATCTAGTTCGGGCAGTGCGAAATAAATTAAAAGGCGACGCGCATAGATCTATTCTGGGAAAAACCCTTAATAGCATGAAAGAATTAGTCGAATTTTTAAGAACAAAATACGGACTTAGAGAAACGGTTTATGAAGCTCAAGGAAAGTTAGCTTATTTGTGTCAAAAGAAAGATGAAAAGGTAGTAGCTTACGGAAATCGCGTTCGGGAATTAGGGAAACGAATTCTTGATGCACAAAAAAGAGAAACCGGGAAAATAAGTACTGAATTTCAAGATTCAATTGATAAACATTTAAAAATGAGTTTCTTGCGCGGATTGCATAAGACAATAGTAATAACAAAAGAAGGAACGTTCGACGAAATAGAAGGCCGTGCAATCGAGGCCGAGAAGGAATTAGAGACCATCGATATGATAAGGCGAGTCGTCCTCGCAGAGAATGCGCCTACTGAAAAA
>NW_011957561.1:0-1433 GCF_000949405.1 Vollenhovia emeryi | reverse complement strand
GGGAGGCTCCGCTTTTCGACTCCAAGTTTCACGCATATCGCGACGCTCGTCCATTCGCGGGGCATTTCGGGAGAATCGAGATCATTCATCGAGAGATTAATTGAGAAGGTGAGAATTTCGCTCGCGCCTGGCGTTTACGTCGGATCGCGTGAGCGCGAATAACGAAGCGTTTTCCGATACGAATTTCTCGCCGAACATGTCGAGCTGCGTTGCGTGCCTGTTCAGTGTCGGGCATCCAGAGGAGTCGAGGGAAGCGTCGAGAGACGCTCGACAAACTGATATTATTTACGGCCGTGTAACAATTTCTCCGCTCGATTATTAGAAAGGTATTTCGCGATATTCACGCGAGTCTCGCGTTCAGCACGAATTTCGGAAGTCGGAGTAAAATCCACTCCGCGCAGAATCGCTAGGTGGACTCTACAATTTTACCGATCTCGCAGCATTTCTCGTACCGCGGTCTCGAGAACGAAATTGTTTAGAATTGTTTAAAATCTTTACCTGGAATTTTTCATTTATGCGTATCGTACATTCTTTATTCATCGACGTCGTGTCGACTTGTATCGATAGTATCTTGCAATTTTTGTCGTTATTACTCACTCAATGCAATCGTGTCGACGAATTTTTTTTAAAACGCTTTGATTTACTTATATAAAACCGAATGTTTCGGGACGCAAAGAGCACATTGTACGTTGGGCGTAAAGAAAAGTGCCTTTTCACGATCTAGGATCGAACGAGGAGATATCGTTCTCGTTCTTTTGCATCATCTGCCTAGAGAACATAGTATCCTGAATATCCGAGCAATTGACGATGACCCCGGGAAGGGGTCATCCTGTCGTTTTTCATGGGCAGATATGTGCGCGCCTCTTCTCCCATCTCCTTTTTCTTCCACCGCTCTCTTCCTCGTCTTTCTCTTCCTCTCGAGTCCACTGGCCAGGACTCGCCGATGCCGAGCTGCGCTGTAAAGTTGCAGAAAAAGTCACGATCGTAAAACCCGCCTCGCTTCCGCAGTTCGCGATTAGACTCGCGGCCGCGGTGAGTTCGCGGAAACTCGCGAACTGGACAATGGAAATTTCAGGAAATTCCTGATTCGATTGATAGGCGGCACGCGGAAGATTTTATCGAAGCCAATCGCGTGGCTGTGCGCCCGAAGTGATGCGGGATGAAAAGAATATTCATAGATTGGGATTTCTTTGCCACATTTCCCCTCCGTTGTTATTGTGTAATAATGACTTAAGCCAGCGGCATGCGATACCAGTTTTTCTGCTGGACTGCTTACGAGAGCCAATCAGGACGCGGAGTTTTAGATCAGGTGACTTAGGACTAATGAATCCTGATTGGCTCTCGTAATTTTTTAGTCCGATTTATTAGTCCTAAGTCACTAAAATTGTTCACTTTTCACGAGTTCACGCTGGAGGGAAAGATTCATGAACGAA
>NW_011957560.1:0-1433 GCF_000949405.1 Vollenhovia emeryi | reverse complement strand
CTGACCACGTTGCAATTCCTACCGGAAGCGTGTATGCGTGTGTGCGTGTGTGTGTGCTTTTAGCTCGTGATATTTGAATAAGTTATATGTTGAATAAGTTATATGTTACCTAACCTATTACATAGGGACCTAGTGAGACAGTAACGAGTAACGAGATATAAATAAAAAAAGCCTTTACGTCTCGTGCACCACGCGACCGCGCATCATGGAATGTACAAAATCGTCGATTATTCCCTGGCGTTTAATATCACACAATCGGTCATTTCGAGGTTCTCTCTCGTAATAAAATAATAATTGTGCACAATTATATTCTGA
This sequence comes from Vollenhovia emeryi, assembly GCF_000949405.1. NCBI lineage: Eukaryota > Metazoa > Arthropoda > Insecta > Hymenoptera > Formicidae > Vollenhovia > Vollenhovia emeryi. The sequence continues at coordinate 1,118 of NW_011957560.1, read as the reverse complement.
TAAATAAACAGTACGAGATATTTAACACTACAAAAGGTGTGATATCACATAAAAAATTTTTTAAAAAACTTTAAAAAACTTTTAAAAAAAGGTAAAAAAAGCACCAAGTATAAGCTCCAATTCAACCGAATATATTTTGTTACTCTATCTTTTTTGCAAAAGTATATTCTCTACAAAAATATCTTCTCTATAAAAGTAATGATATCAACAAATTGCGCCAAATAAAACAACGGATATTTATACAAACTAGTTGCTTTAGTATTAGTTTTTGATTAAAAAATGTTATATTTCTTAAAAATCAAACTAAAGATTTTATTGGAAATAATAATGGAGTTAATAATAAAACACCGATGAAAAGAATAGCAACTGTTTAGCAATTTAGAAACTCTGTATCTATTCAGGCGAATTAAGGCCTGTGTCCATGGCGCTAGTACTTGGTCCAAGTTCTAGTTTTGAGAAATGCGTAGCCAATCAACTTGCAGCTTTTGTGGAACAGCTATATTGATTTGCTACATATTTCGCGGAATTAGAACTTGGACCAAGTACTAACGCCATGGACACAGGCCTTAATTCGCCTGAATAGATACAGAGTTTTTAAATTTCTAAACAGTTGTTATTCTTTTCATCGGTGTTTTATTATTAACTGGAAGGGGAAGGTCGGTTAGATCGGGGTATCGCTTGGCGTGAAAGAATAGAGAGCGTTTACAAGATAAAGAGATCGATTTTATTTCGGTATGCCCATCGGGCTATAGCTACAGTGCGTGAGCGGATTTTGCAAAGCGTGCGGGATGGTTTGCTGCAGATCTCGTCGTCGGTCCACAGTGCCGGCGACAAGCGTAAGCGGAGTCGCGGTTAGCGTGGAACGCGCGTAACATAAAGCATAAGCGGAGTCGCGGTTAGCGTGGAACGCGCGTAACATAAAGCATAAGCGGAGTCGCGGTTAGCGTGGAACGCGCGTAACATAAAACATAAGCGGAGTCGCGGTTAGCGTGGGACGCGCGTAACATAAAGCATAAGCGGAGTCGCGGTTAGCGTGGGACGCGCGTAACATAAAGCATAAGCGGAGTCGCGGTTAGCGTGGAACGCGCGTAACATAAAGCATAAGCGGAGTCGCGGTT
>NW_011957559.1:0-1433 GCF_000949405.1 Vollenhovia emeryi | reverse complement strand
TTGCCCTCCTCTCCTGTCTCCTTCCCGTCATCCCCCTTCTTCCTCGGCGGCGATCTTACCACCTTCGTGCTTCTCCCGAAGATGTTCTCTTCCGCCGTCCACCTCTTCATCTCCCTCTCCTCCTCCTGCCTCCCTCTTTTCTCTCCTCTTTTCAAAAACTCTACTAGTGACACGCTGTTCGCCTTCTCCCTGCCTAGTAGCTCTATATTCTTTGGTCGCCCTACCTTTCCTTTCCCTCCCTCCTTTACTCCCTCCCCCTCTTTCTTCTCTTCTTCCATTCTATACTCCTTTCTATTCTACTCTCTTTTCTTCTCTACCTACGCTTGTCTACTTTTCCTATGCGCTTACCCCTCTATCTACCTTCCCTATTCCCTGCCTCCCTCTACTCTTCCCTCCCACTCTCCACTCTATCTCACTGCCTACTCTATGCCGCCTGTCACTCTCGCCTCTTAACCTACCTTTATTTTCCCGCTTCTCTCTCCACCGTACCTCTCCTTCTCGCTCTCCTCGCACTCCTCGCCTCCACTTGCTCCGCCTCTCTCAACCCTTTCCCACGTCTCCCCACTCTTCTTTTCTCTAGCTCTACTCCACTGCCTCTCTATTTCACCTTTATTCTCACAATCACACTCTCATACATCCACACGTTTTCGTCACCGGAAACGGAAGCCTAATTTTACGATATATGAGGATGGATTTATATTTTGATCTTCATACCTACGTCAGCAAATGTATATGTTAAAAAATTAATACAAAAATTAAGAAATTATTATTTTTAATTTAATGTAGGCAACACAGGAGAACACAATACTTGTGAACCTGCTTCACGTTGCTAAACGAGTACGATGAAGTACATTCAGATTTTATTGCTCGGAAGTCTTGTGGTTCTCTGCGTTTTCCCAGAACAGATACATTTGCAGTCGTTACAGTCATAGAGAAAGTGTTCAATTTAAATAGAATACAAAATAACTTGCAATCAAAACATGCGCACGATAAAATGATTGTCAGTGTCTTTCGACATTTAAATTTAGATACTATTTTTAAAAATTTCGATTGTCATGTTCAACATTGTGATTTTCTCGAAAATCATAAATATGAATTAATTAAATTAATCATTAAGTTATATTTAGATGTTAAATTGTATTACTACGGAAAAACTGCCACTTTACGCTTGCATAATCATTTCGTTCGTCATACCAATACAAAAAATGACTATTTTTAAAGGCCAGTAATGTTAAAAGTACAATTATGTTCATGCAACGTGAAACAGGTTTCACAAGTTAATTTTTTGTAAAACTCGTATTTCTACAAATTATTTTTATTCTATTTATATCCAGTTTTATATACAGTTAATTCTTTTATTTTATGTTCTATGATATACAGGGTGTTAATTAAATAGCGCCCACTAATAGTATAGCGTTATTCCTGACTCAAAA
>NW_011957558.1:0-1432 GCF_000949405.1 Vollenhovia emeryi | reverse complement strand
AAAATTATAACGATCATATAAAACACATCGAACTGATATTGAAAGCATTACACGATCAGGGATTCAAATTGAATCGGTCAAAATGTACATTTGCACAACGCAAAATAAAATATTTGGGTCATGAAATAGGAAATAATTGTGTAAAACCCCTAAATGATAATGTTATCGCCATAAGAAACTTTCCAACACCACGCACAAGAAAACATATTAGGCAATTCTTGGGGAAAATAAATTTTTATCTAGAATATATTCCCAGATCAACCATAATACTGGAACCATTTTATAATCTATTGAGAAAAAACATAGAATTCAATTGGTCAAAAATTTGCCAAGATAACTTTGAAAAGATAAAAGATTATCTATGCTCAGACCCAATCCTGGCAATTTTCGACCCAACCATCCCAATTTACGTATATACGGATGCATGTTTACAGGGGGTTGGGGCAATATTAAAACAACGCCAAACAGATGGAACTATAAAACCAGTATTCTTCTTTTCGCGCAAATTAACAGAATCACAAAAGACAAAACGAGCAATCTATATTGAGTGTCTTGCTATAAAAGAGGCTATTTTATACTGGCAATATTATTTAATAGGGCAAAAATTTACTATTTTCACAGACCATAAACCACTAGAAAAATTCAACATAAAAAATTGTAATGATCCAGAGCTAAGACAAATTTACCTCCACTAAGCTAGAAGGACCAAATCAGCAGAAATCACTTAGATCTATCGGATCATTTAGTACTCTTTTTGTACTAATTTGTACCACTCACAATAACTTTGTACCTCGTGCCGTTTCGAAAAAATCCATGGCGCTGCTACCTTAATATTAAGCTAGCAGAACCAAAAAAAAACAAAAAAAAGAAACCAAAGACAGAAAAACAAAGAACTGAATTTGTACTAATTTGTACCATAAAAAGAAAATTAATACATTTATCCATTTTGCTAAAACAACCTCCAGTGAACTCAGCCCTATTAAGCTCCAGAGTAAAGTATCCTTTTCCACGAACAGAATCAATCGCTGCTCATAGAATCGATTAGGGATCATTTGTACCGCGAAAATATAAAGTTGCAGATTTTGTACCCCCGTCGTTCGCTCAAAAACCACCCCCGACTCCTGATAGCTTCAAGAGTAAAATGCCCTTTTCCACGAGCAGAATCAATCGCTGCTCATGAATTCGATTAGGGATCATTTGTACCGCGAAAATATAAAGTTTCAGATTTTGTACCCCCGTCGTTCGCTCGAAAACTACCCCCGACTCCTGATAGCTTCAAGAGCAGTCGGAGGTAGTTTTTCAGCGAACAACGGGGGTACAAAATCTGTAACTTTATATTTTCGCGGTACAAATGATCCCTAATCGAATCCATGAGCAGCGATTGATTCTGCTCGTGGAAAAGGGCACTTTACTCTTGAAGCTATCAGGAGTC
>NW_011957557.1:0-1432 GCF_000949405.1 Vollenhovia emeryi | reverse complement strand
TTCGTATTCACCGTCACTGAGATCGAGAGCGGGAAAATAGCTCGCGACGAGAACACCGCTCGTTCCCGTCAGCGTGAGCGTCAGCGTCAGCGACATTATGGTCGAGTCGACTGAAGTGTATCTCGAGTGCGCTGGTCTTTTTTATCTAGGATGCGTCCAATCGAATTCCTAAAGAAACCGCAAACACAATTGACCGCAGAAAGTCTGATTGAATGTTTGATACGATTGATGATTGTACGTTACGTTGGCGTCCCCTAGATAGCGCGCGAGTTCTCGCGGAGGTTGAAAATTTCCAAAACTGTCAAAGTATACAACACTGTTCGCCTTTTTCGCATTGGCAACCCACTGTGTACCCGGACCCACCTTGTCGTCGAGATTTACCATGCCACACTCCTGACGTCGCGCTTTTACGGGTAACTCGTCACGCATGAACACCCCTCTAAAGTGTGGTATGCGTAGTTTACGCGCCGCTCGATTCAATTGCCCGCTCGTCGTGACGTCAAACATCGGTAAATTGAGCGCCTCTAGCGTCTCAGTCCACGTTTTTTTTTTACTTTTCCCACTCTTACCGCTTCTTTGTCCACCACCTCCATGTTTTTTGTACGGTGCGAGATGCAATCCGCGACCCTCCATCGTCCGATTGTGACGTTGCAACTCCTCTAACTGACGTCGCGCGGCTTTATTGTCGTTCACCGCTTTTGCTACACCGGCGGCTCCACCAATCAAGGAACCAAGTACTCCCAAAATTGGTAGAATGGGCAATAAGCCTCCGCGTTTTGCCGTTGGTAATATTCTCTTCGTCCTCTTCCTCCCCCTCGTTTTCCTTCCTCTCTTCATACCCATTCCCAATTTCGTTTTTACCTTCATAGCGGCCCATACGGCGGTCGCCGTGGTTCTCTCGCCAAGGGTCGCGTCTTTCGCTGTAATAGGATCGCGCGCTTTCTCAGCGAGGACTCGATGACGTCGTGACGATCGACGAGTTTACCGCTTCGCGAGTACGCAAAGTCGTGCTCGCGGCACGCCGCGTCCAATGGATTCACCTCTCGCTCACCGCGCTGGAATCGTTCGGCGAGACGCGTTCCAGGTCCGCAAAATTGATAACCGGGCACGTGTAGTTCGAAAGGAAGCGCGTTTATCGCACTGTTCAACAGACCGGCGCCTATTCGTTTCGCTTGCTTTGACATTGAACGCAATCCTTAACGAGCGGCCGTGGATCGTCAATGTGCGTTCTCTGCCAAGGTTGGTTGTGTAACGAGGGCGACCGGGACGGTGCGGCCGCGTTAGAAAAAACCCGAATTCCTCAAGCGAGAGAGAAGGAAATAGAGCCAGCCGGGGAAAATCGATAACGCGCGGTTGCCACGTCGGAGTCAGCCGGCGAGAAAATCGATAACGCGCGGTTGCCGCGTCGACGCGAGCCAGAGAAAATCGATAG
>NW_011957556.1:0-1432 GCF_000949405.1 Vollenhovia emeryi | reverse complement strand
TCAAATCAGATCCAATTCGCTCAGATCTGATTTGATCAAAATATTGGCCCTATCTGATCAGATTTAATCAGACATGAGTAGATCTGATCCGGTCCTAGCGGACAGAGTCAGATAGGATAAGAATAATTTATATCTGATCAGATCCACTCAGACATGAGTAGATCTAATCTGATCCTGGCGGACGAGGTCAGATATGACAAGAATAATCTGTATTTGCTCGGATCCAATCAGCCATGAGTAGTCTGGAGGTCGATCATGAATTTTTTCACACGTGAAGAGTGAAAAATTTCTCCATTGCCTACTTTTTCTAGCGAAGGACATACAAGAAGAAGGCAATGGAGAAATTTGTCACTTTTCACGTGTGTAAAAAAATTCATAATCGACACCCTGATCTATCCTAGCGGATATATGGCAACCCTTACGAAAAATACACTACAATTATAGGGTTTTTCCGAGTGTATAAATTTAACATTATATGATAAGTGACGGTATAACTATTTAGTAACATTTTTTAATTTCTTGAAATTAAATTTTACATGAAATCATAATAATTAATGCGGTATCTTGTTGTCTTTCCTTAAAAATATTCATTAACTTTTATAACTATAATTTTAGTATTTAGTGAAAAATACTAAAATAATGTTGTAACGATGCACCCCCCGATGCACCGTTCCCGGCACTCCACCCGCCGGATGCCGCCCGACCGAACATCCGTCGGGCGAGACGCGGGCGCATAGCGCCGCATAAAGACTTATGATACACCGGCGCGCCGACCGCTCGGCCTGGGCCACGAACGGCCCCGGAGACCGCCGAGCGAGCCAGAGCGCGCGTCGCGGCCGCAAGCGAACGCGCCGATCAGCTGGGGCCACGAACGGCCCCGGAGATCGACGACCAGGCCCGAGCGAGCAACGCGCGCCGCTACGCACGCGCAACCCCGAGCGGGCTAATGAAGCATGTCAATTAGCCCCTATAAAAAGGGGAAACCGAGCGCTAAAAATCACTCCTTTGGAGACGAGCTTCCGAGCAACAGCCGCTCATCCGCAAGTCTCAAGACCTGACTCCTGTCGCACGCTAAGCAGTGGGAAACCCACGTTGGAGCACGGAAAATAAAATTTTTGCTGCCGTAGCTAATCATGGTTTGCTAAAATCATATTTGCTACCGCAACAATACATTTCTAAACCACAGCAAAACGGTTTGCTGTCGTACCTAATGCATAAGTAAACCAGCAAAATATGCATGTCTATAAGAATCACATCATGTAGCAATATAAAAATAGCTATCGTAACTAATCGATGTGCTACCAGCTACACAAACATTTTGCTAAGCGACGTACTTTTCTTCTTAATTAAGATGGCTCCTGTTCTCAAGTGGACAGTAATACGGCCGGTATCTATCGCGGGGGCGCAGCCACGTACGATTGGCGCGAACAGC
>NW_011957555.1:0-1431 GCF_000949405.1 Vollenhovia emeryi | reverse complement strand
GCCCAATGGCTCCATTTATTAAAATTGCTTTCTTCATCGTCTTCTATATCATTATCTGTTTCTATATTATCAGTGATAACATCTTCCGAAACTTGTGTAAAAAGATTTTTCATTTTTATTTTATATTCTTCACATATTGTTCTCTGATTATCTCTTGTATTTCCTTCTGTTTCGCTTTGACAAATTATTAAAATTTCTTTTAATATTTCAGCTGCAGCCTCGACATTTCGACATAAAATTAGCTGTCCTAATATATGCAAATAAAAATGTTTTATCCGTGGACGTGAATCTTTTAAAAAATTGGAGTACTTTTTGATAAAATGCGCTACATCAATGCGTATATAACAGACAGGTAAATTATTTTCTTTACAAGCGTCTGCATATTCGTCCAGCGTGGAATAATTTGTAAAACTTCGGACAGCTGCTGTTAATAATGCACGTGAAAAATCACATACAACTTCACGTGGTCGTGGTGCGCCGGATCGTATCCATTCTATCAACCAGTAATGAATGGAATTTGTATTGTGTCTTTCCGACAACATCTGTGTTACTGGAAAAAGTCCACTTTTTCTTGTATTAACAACACAATTGTATAAAAATATATGTCCTGTCTTTGATTTATCACATCTTTTAAGTTTTTTAATTATACTTCCAGTTGCGTCAATATAAAAACAAGCTGTCTCATCCAATGTGTATGTTCTATACACATCCAATTGATAGTTAGACCAATAATGTACAAAAAATGGATTTAAACCAACATTATGAATTACATTCTTTAACGGGCCTAACTGCATAATTTCCAAAGCTTTTATTGCATTTTTATCAAAATAACTTTTTCTTTTATATTTTGTTTAGCAACCCGTAAAACATTTGCATCAAATAAATGCGGAGGTTCAATCATGACTTTCCATTAATTTGTCTGCCATTTCGACTCTATATTTCATTACACTTTTTCTTTCTAATTCTTTAACAACAGCTTGTCTAACAGGATTTCTTAAATATCGTTTTCCACAGCGTCCTTCTTTTTCTCCTTCAATAAATTTACATTTTATTTCCGTAATTAGTTCTTTCGTATTATTAATATTACATTTAATTAGTGAGCCACATTTGCATGAACCATACGCGTATCCCAATTCTCCATTTTTCATTAATTTGTGTCGCTTAAAGTTAAAGCCACATGACAGTTTCACACTTTCCCAAATCTTCTCGGTAAATGCTTGCTGCCACGTACCAGGTTGCAATACTGTATATTGGCGCGTTGAAGGAGGTCGACCTTTTTCTTTTCGCCTGTACGTTCTTTGAATTACCATTGCATTAAAATCAGCCTTTGCCATGGTAATAGTAAATGTTAATACACCATCAACATTATTTACGGGCATATCAGAAATATTTATCGTGGAATCATTAACTAATGTAGATTCAACTCTAGGG
>NW_011957554.1:0-1431 GCF_000949405.1 Vollenhovia emeryi | reverse complement strand
ATCGCGCAGTTATTTATCTGTTGACAATCCACGCTGTGGGCTTCCAACTTTCCATTTGAATGGAAATAATGCAAACATATGGAAAGAAAAAACATTTTTATATTTTTTCAAATAAAACAATTTTTCATAAATTTTATTGATACTCACCGATCGCAAATGTACTTTTTGTGTGCATTTTTGTTGAGTTGTGAGCTCACGAGGCGGGACAAGTTTTTTATCCAGACGAAATGGCCCACTTCAGCACCTCCCCGATCTTGCAGGTATAATAGGTTTACGTGCTTCTCCTTCTTCTCGTCAGCAACTCGTAGCGGTACGATTGCGTGTTCACAATTGTTCTTTTCGTCGACGCTGTATACGTTGATGGAAATACTGTTCAATTGTTCAAATTTTTTCACTTGGTTGAGTGTCATTGGAAAGCTAATGTCTCGCAGGTTTAGCACGTCGCTGTAATGCGGATACGACGATTTACGATTCACGTGTATTTCAGCCGGATGCAGAGCAGCGACCACCGACCACGCGAAACACGCATTGTCCTTTGATTGTATATTGATCACTGCTTTCTTTCGTTTTACCACTTCTGGCATGTCTATATGGCATCCCGCGCGCATAGGATTGCACTTGTTAACATTAATGGTTACGTTGTGTATACGCGACAGCGCCCACCCGCTATCACGCTCCTGGAATTCTTCGGGTTCGGTTAGAATCGGACCGATTACGCGTGACTCGTACCACTGTTGTAGGTCCGTTGTACGGAATAGTTCAAAGTTTTTTGTATTTATGCTTTTATTTGCACGTTTGTCGCCCGCCACAAACTCCCCGTTGAACGCGGTATTCACCTTTACACAATTATAGCGTTCGATAGCGTCTCGCACGTGCTTGACCACTACATCGCGAGCGTCCTCGAGAAATTTGCGCGGCTCGATGTACTCCACGTTAATCACCGCACCGGTAAGCACGCGACTGTCAAACGCGGTGTCGATCTCACGCCACATCAGTTGCGCGCTCGAAGAAGGTCCGGCACCACCACCGAAATGTACGAATCGTCTTTCAACTCGGCACTTGACAGACTCGAGTCGCGCGATTCGAGCCACCAGCGATTGTCTGTTGCCAATGGACAACCTTGGACGCTTGATACGGCTCTGTTCCTCTAGCTCCGCGATGCACTCGTCGCATTGCTGCAGCCACCCCAAATAATCACCCAATGTGGCGATCCTGTCGGCTCGCTCCGCCAGATCTTGGTCTCGTCGCTCCATGTTGTCGCGCTAGCATCTTTTCACGTTCGAATTATTCGGAACACTTGCATGTGACTCTATTACACTTTGGGCAGCATTGCGTTATATTTGTAATGAAATACAATGTATCCGCATACTTATCATGTGCGACGGTGAACAATTTCCATCCAAAGTATTCTGGTAGATAATAGATCGGATC
>NW_011957553.1:0-1431 GCF_000949405.1 Vollenhovia emeryi | reverse complement strand
CATGGGCGTCGACCAGACCAGCGTCCTTTTCACTTCTCTGCCGCAACGTGGCATTGGCGCTGCTGTCGCGCATCTCATGTAACCTCTCGCGCAAAGTATTAGGACCTTGAATAAGTTCACGCTGTTTCCTAACAGATGGTATTTCCAGGACTATGTGCATGTATTAGGACCTTGAATAAGTTACAATTAATATTTTCTCGGTCCTTTTCTGATATAAATCAAATCGAAACTTAATCGCCATATTTTTAAGACCTGGCAAGGTGGTGGTGGCCATTATATTGCTATGTGAATCATATACCGTATTATCCCACCCTGATGTACTGCGCGCCGTTACTATCGGACATATAATTACACAGTTTTCGCCTAGGTGGGATCATTATCGTCAGTGAATTCACGTGTTCTAAAAATCGCAGAGCGATTTTTTCAAATTATTTTAATTTAATTTTAATGCTGTACTTAGCATTATAAATTTACCCTTTCCCCTATTGAATTAAAATTCTTATTGCGAAATATATTATCCCAGCCAGGATTCGAAACTGGGACCTCTCAATTAATCCGTGACGGGCGTCTTAGCCTGCTCGACCATCGGGGCTGTGATAATTATTCGCAATAACATGTATACTACTTTAATTGAAAGCTATCACGGCCGCGTGTGTATAAACTACAATTAATATTTTCTCGGTCCTTTTCTGATATAAATCAAATTGAAACTTAAACGCCATATTTTTAGGACCTGGCAACCCACTATGCAAGAAAACGTTTTAGAAACGTTTCATAAATATTCCTTTGTAACAAGAAACGTTTCAGAGATGCATGCAGAAACATTTTAGAAACATAACATAAATAGTTCATGTCCGCTTCAGTTACCAAAATACACAACGTTGCAGAAATGTTTCCCAATATTGTGTCAGAAACAATATTTAGAAACAATACTTATATGTTTCAGTGAATTGCTTCTGCAATGATTATTATGTGATATTTCATAGACGTATCAAAATATAGAAATTTATGGTAATATTATTAATATTGTTATTATTGTATAATAACAATATATTAATATTGTTATTATACAATATTATTAATATTGTCCATTTATTTAATTATAATACATTTTTTTAACATATTACATTTTTAACATATAATATATTCTACAGCACATATTAATAATAATCCATGGAACTTTTTTGAATATACACTGGTCAAAAAAATTAACGCAACAAGAAATTTACATCAAAATTTGGCGAATTTCAAATAAGCGTAACTTCGCGAAAACTGGTCGAATTGAAAAGTTTTTTGTTCATTTTATAGGGCAAAGTCTCTGCTTTAAGAAGCTCTTATTGGAATTTGCATTCACTCTTCCCATTTCCCGGAACTTTCTCAAAATCATGACCATGTTTTTTTTCGCTAAAAAATTGCTCACTTTGACGCACT
>NW_011957552.1:0-1431 GCF_000949405.1 Vollenhovia emeryi | reverse complement strand
TGGATTTTGTCTTAAAAATCGCTACGTCAAATTTAAACGCCTGCCATTTTGTCAAAAATCGATATTTTTGAAATCGGCTACGATACGCCAAAACTATTATTTTATATTTTAATATTCCGCGCTATTTTTTTGTTTTAGTTAATTTTTGGCGAAGATACATCTGGTACCGTTTTGGGTGATTTTTTCCGGGCTGCCTTTTCACGACGCCATATCTCCGACATTTTGCGAGATTCTTTAATAAAAAAAATCACGAAGTTTCTTCAAGATGTACATTTTCAACTACAAGAAACGACAATCCGATAACTCCAACCAACAGTTTCCCAAAAAAAATTCCAGAAAATTAACGTTTTTTTGGTCTTCTAGGTGTATATGCCCCCTTAAATAATCCAGGAAAAAATCTACAAAAATATGAAAGATACAGGAAAACGTACAAAAGTTGTTTTGTTCGAAGAGAGACATAAATTTAGTGCCAGTGATTTGACCTTGGAAAATTGTTTGAACGTAACATATCATAGATCACCACCAATTTTTTAAATAGACTACATTGCGCGCGCCATTTTTCACTTTTTTGTGTATATAATAATAATAATAAATACGAAAATTAATATATTTAAATTAATATAGAAATTTAAAAGCTGATATAAAGAGACACAGCAGTGTCTATATAATATAAATAATAATATATAATATATAGAAAAATATATACATATAATATACAATAATATTTAACAATATTAAATATATATTTTATATTATTTTTATATTATTTTTAACTTTTCAATTACTTAATTATTTATCTGTCTTTTTTTGTCTTTAAGAATCAATTGCAACAAATAGCTGTTAAAAGTTTAACGTCTCTTTTGCTCGATCTTTCAACTTCGAATCTCCAAGATCTCAGTTAATAGGATAAGATCAAAGCGAAAATTTTCATAATCTATTGTATATTAAAATCACTTTTAATATATTAGGATTAAGTCAAAGCAAAATAAAATTTTCAATAAAACAATCCAAACTAATTTTAATTTAATTAATAGAATTGAAATTAATAAGTAATTTGATATTTTTATTTTAAAAAATGTATAAAAAAATGGTAATACTTATACTTCTTGTCTTTATATCTTCTTATTATCTTTCCTTTATCTCTTTCTCTATTTCTGTCTTCTCTTTTCTCCCTTGTTCTTCTTTCACTTTCTCTCACTCTCTTTTTTGTTCTTAATAAAATTCTTCCTTCCTTTAAATCGAATTCAGTCAATGTAAGTTTAATTTCAGTTGAAAACTAATTTTAATTGAATAATTTTCATCAAATTCAATTTTAATAAAGTATGAACATTTTTGGCAATATAAAGTAATATAATTAAGACAAATAATTTTTCCAATTGTATTACTTGACAAAACATTGTAGTAAATTATTGTTTATATTTAAAACCATTT
>NW_011957551.1:0-1430 GCF_000949405.1 Vollenhovia emeryi | reverse complement strand
TTGGGATGTATATTTATAATAAACATTAATTTAAGAGAATATATAAGTATTTTATAATTTTTTAAAAATTGTAATATACATACTTATTCACACAACATAGATAAACCAATTTTTTCAAATCCTGAATTATGAAATAAATTTTTTTCCTATCTCACTTTTATTTTAAAAACATAATTAATACGTCTAAACAAATCTTAATGTAATCTTCTTACAAATTGGTTTTAATTTAAAGTACTTCCTATAGAGACACATTGCTTTATTACCTCTTATAAAACTCGGTAAAAACTGTTTTGCAAAAATATCTCAAACGTAGAAAAATATATAAAACCTAACAATATAACAATATAATAGTATAACAATTTGATAATATATCAGCTATAATATAGAAACTAATAAAAAATAAAAACTTAAATTGTTCAGGATTCGCCTTAACTTTAAGGTGATGCTGGAGTCTCTCTGTTTTACCGACATTTTTTATATAAGGATATCTTTTAATTGGCTTTACAGAATTGCAATTCTTGTACACGATTAAAGTTCGCACAAAAATGAAAGTCAGCCTACTCGACTTTATGTAAAAAACGAAAAAAACTAAATATTCCATTAATTTTTGGCATGTAGAGCTGTCACATGACAATAATACTTCCTCAATACAAAAGTTCTATAGTTTATATCTGCAAAATGAGACCGGAGTGACAACATGCAAGAACAATATTGTGTAATTGGAACTAAGATTAAAAGTCTAGAAAAAAAAATAGGTTTAAATAAAAGTTTATAAATGCAAATACAGCTGTAGAATGATAAGTAGAGCAGTATTGCGTGTAGTAATAGATGCCGGATCGAATAGATGCCAATACACATGCCAATACAAGAATTTACAATTCTGTAAAGCCAATTAAAAGATATCCTTATATAAAAAATGTCGGTAAAACAGAGAGACTCCAGCATCCCCTTAAGCGATCCCGAGCGAATATGTAGTGTCCCTAGAATAGAGAGTCCGGCCAATACATCTAGGGATGTGGAAAAATGGCGGATATCTGTTCGTTTTAGCTACACTTCTATAGTAAACTCGAACTGAAAGTGCAGTAAATGAATAGACACCGTACATGTGAACATAAAAAACGACAATTGGTTAGTCGTGACTAGGAAATTGTAATACAATATATTTCTCAATTAAAAAACGTTAAATGTAATTTCTTACTTTTTTATATGGATAAAATGAAAGATGTTATTTGTAATACGATAAAATGTTGTCATAAATTGCCAACGACAATAATGAAACGTTTCATTTTATACAGAATGCGCATTTCATGTACAAAAAGGAAAGTATTGAGAAAAACATACGACAGTAAAACGATGGCGATGCATTCTATTTTATAATGTTTTATTTTATATTTTATTTTATTTTATATTTCATACTGGTTTATTTTACA
>NW_011957550.1:0-1430 GCF_000949405.1 Vollenhovia emeryi | reverse complement strand
CATGTTATGTACACACACAAACACACACACAAGTATGTGTATAATTATGTTGCACAAATTGCAAGGAAGAATTGTCAGAGCCGAAGGATCACCGCTACCCCATCCGATCATCGAGGTTAAGCAACGTTGAGTGTGGTTAAAACTTGGATGGGTGACCGCGACCTTACCGTTCTTCACAGCCAGCCGCGAAAATGATGTTAATATTCTATAGAATCTTTAAAGTCCGGAATTTGTTCATTCATTTTTTTTCTTTATTAAATGTACGTCATTTTGACGCCACCTTGTTAGCTGGGGCGTCCATCGAGACTCCGCGCACCGTATGTCAATGATCCACGGAACGTCTAATGGACATCTATAAAGATGTCTAATGGAGGTCCAATGGATGTCCGCAATGCGGAACTATGGATTTCTCATGGACCTTCATTGGTCATCTAATAGACGTTTACTGGAAGGTGTTAATCTCCATGACAAACGTATAATGGACGTCCATTAGAAGTTTTGTTTCTATGTGGGCTAATACCGGCGGTAAACATCATTTTTCAAGAAAATGCATGGTTCGCTTCAAAGTCATGTAACTCGGTCAAGAAAAATCGTAGAAAAATTTTTAAAAAAGCATTTGTAGGTAAAATGTTGTAGATTGTGGAACTTACATCAAATTTGTCGAGAGAAATTTTTTTATCGAGCTACAGTGTGTCAAAAATACGTAATTTTAAGGAACAAAACAATGTATTCTTTTTTAAAGCACAGAACGAAGAAGATGAATATATCGAAATAAATCATTGACAGAGTTTTAAAGTTGAACTTTAAGCTTTAAAATGCTTCTTTAATTTTGTGTCTACGATTATTTTTCGCCGAGTTTCAGTGGTTTGAAAATAGCCCAATTTTTAGGGTATGAAAAGTGTTCCCTATTTTTTTTGAGTAGTGTATATATATATATAATAATATATATTCTTGGTCATGAAGGTCAGAAAGGACAAGTAGGATATCACTTAGAACATGTGCAGATTGGTCAAGAGGAAAATGTTTAAGTTATCAAGAGCATTCAGAATATATGCCCTCCCTATGAAAGCTAATAAGGACAGATGTCCTTAGAGAGAACAGCAGTTAAAACATACAACTTGATAAGAAAGTATATACCTTACAAACAAGAGAACAAATAAGACATTGATACGCTCATGGATCATCTATGTTTCATATTCTGAAATACCTATATAATATCTATATAATATCAACTTACAAGAACAAGTATCACAATTATATCACAATTATACGCTACTAAACGATAGAGTTTGTTCTGTTTTGTTACCAATCTGCCGACAAATTGTGTCAGCAGATTCTGCTCAGTTTCGGCTGCAATCTGTCGCCATGTTACATGAGCAGGATCTGCTCGATTTCTGCCGCCAATCTGTTGTCTAAACGTGTTATCAAGG
>NW_011957549.1:0-1430 GCF_000949405.1 Vollenhovia emeryi | reverse complement strand
GAAACTAGAACTTGGACCAAGTTCTAGCATCGTGGACACAGGCCTTAAGGGACAGGATTAGGACTAGATAAGGCAGTAGAAGTAGAAGAGTATGTTGAAATTAGCGAGTGTATGCGATCTAATGTATGGGGGGATAATAAAAGTGCGAACGAGGTAAGGTGATAATTGTAAACCAAGTCCCACTTCTTGGCATGTACACTGAAGTGTAATAAAGTGATAGATTGATATATTATACCGTCCACGCCACCGAGCAGTTGCGCCAGGAGTCCCCTCTCTATCGTTTGAAACGTGATTCCTACTACGTGACACACGAACTTCCTTATCGAATCCTGGAAGCCTACGATCCTGTCGCAGAGCTCCGACATGGACATAACCCTGTCCCAAAAGTGCTGAAAGTCACATCGCTCCAGGATATCTCCCAGATACATGATTTGACTAATGGGACTCTCCGACATCTAAAAATCGACGCAGCCGCGTGTAGATACACTTTTGCAATAACAAAGGGAAAGTATCTTGAATGCCTGAACGAGACGTACAAGTTTTTCGCTGAGCAAACACTTGCACAGCACGAAATCGGTGTGCGGTAGATTGGTCAGTGCCTTGAGCAGTATCTGACACGTGATATCCATGTTGAATCGGTGCGGGTTTAGCTGGTAGAGCTTCAACACGGCCAAGTTTGCCTCCAGATCGTACGCGTTCTCCCTCGACTGTACTTCCACATACTTCTCTAGAGTCGCGAGGTTGTCTGGATTGTATCTGAAAGTACATTTCACTGTAGTTAGTACGGGAGAGAAAGATCATTAATTCAAAATTAAGAGGGTACGAGTACTATCGCGTTGAATTTCTTATTCCGGTGCGGCAACGCACTTGCGGGAAACACGAGCCAACATGTGTCGTCGTCGGGAAAATTTATTCGTACGGACGATAAATGTCGCGGGAGTGAAAGGCGTTACCTTTCGATGCCTTTGAGCATTCCAGTCACGGTTTGACGCATCGCCTCGACCATTTTCGATGGAAAAGTCTCCCAATTTTCGGCGTAAACTGCACTGTCGCGGACGACACTAACCTCAAACAACCGAGAGCGTGTCCATAGACATAACGTGGATAGGTAGAGGCGGCTTCCGTAGTTCCGTACACAGTATAACCCATAAGGTGCCTTTTCATACGCAGCATGCAGCAGCAGCAAATTAGTCACGTGATCCAAATTCACTAAAGCATATTTGCTGTTCATGGAAAAGGAATAGCTGCAGCAGCACTGGCCGGCTAGATCGCGTGTCTGCTGCTTTGCTGTTTGTTCAATTGAACTTCACAGCGATGAAGCAAAATACGGTGAAATTTATTTTGCAGCATCTAGTAACAATTCTTCAACCAATAGCAGCGAGTTGCTGCGGCAGTATGCTGCGCATGAAATGGTACCTTTAGACATAGGA
>NW_011957548.1:0-1429 GCF_000949405.1 Vollenhovia emeryi | reverse complement strand
TTTTTTCTAATTATTTTATTTTTTAATGATGTAAGTAATTTATTTCTCAACTTACTACTTATTTTTCCTAAAATTGAATCTTTGGCTACAGAATCATAGGCTACACCATCTATTGAATTAATTTTTATTTTGTTAAAGCTATCAACCAAGCGATTTTCACCATATAATCTAATTGCATCTTTAGGAACATGTTCCTCTGTCATTTCTCTGGATTTAATAAGAGCAATATCATTTTCAGACATTCTTCCTCTTGCAAGGTTATTTAGAGCCTCAATAAATGTTTTATCCTCTTTTTGTCTCATAATTTCCGTCAACTCGAAAAATTCAAATTCATTCCATAAGACATTCTCTGAAAAAATGCTTAACATGCTAGATTTTGAGGAAAGGTATATCGAATTATCCATAACCGGTGGTAGTTGATTTATTTGTCTTAATCTTGTATCCACTCGACTAAACATTGTACTACCTACCATCGATATTTCATCAATAATTAATAATTTTAATTCGAATAAGTTCTCTCGAATTGTATTTGCTACATCTGCTGATAATTCTGGCATTTGTCCTCCGTATTGTGTAATCGGTAATGCAAAAGCAGTGTGCAATGTAGTACCACCTATTAGAAATGATGCTTTTCCAGAGGGTGCACATAATAATATTTTGAACGAATTGTTCTTTTCTCCGGGTGTATCGTCGAAGTAATTCAATAACACCTGATAAATCGCTTTAATAACTGTACTTTTTCCCACACCTGCTGAGCCGCTGATATACAATCTAATTGGTAAACTTCCATTTGCAAAACAATGCAAAACATGCATTGTAATTTCCCTTTGCTCGTCATTTAATTTACAAAGTATGCTCATCATTTCTTCTTTGCTTTTTTGTGGTGGACTATTTAAATTCCTTTTAATGTTTTTTGGGCATTTCGCTGAACCTGTTTGACTAAATATATCTATTTCTTCATCTTTACCTATTTTTGTTTTCCCCAAAAAATCAATCTCCTCATCCTCTATATTCTGTTGATCTATATCTATTTGTGCTTGAACCAAGGCATTGTCAAGTTCTACATCACCTATTACTGAAATTTTTTTTCTATTTTCTTCAATTAGATCAATATAAATTTTTTCACAATCTTGTGTATCTACATCATCTATTTCATTTTTCCATGGCCAAAAAAGCAAAACTTGTTCTCTGAAATAATTATATCGATCCTGTTTTAATTTGTATCTTCTAAATCTTACAATTTTCTTTTTTTTCCTTTCTTTAATCTCACTTTCTTCATCATATTCTTCATCGCTATCAGTTCCATATGTAATCTTTTTCTGATCATAATTTGCTGCAAATTCTGCCAGACAAACATTTGACAATTTTTTATAATTTCGATTTTCATACTTTTCGATTATATTTTTATAATATATATCAGTAGATTCAG
>NW_011957547.1:0-1429 GCF_000949405.1 Vollenhovia emeryi | reverse complement strand
AATTGTAATAATTCTCATAATTATGAGAGCTACTGTCACCATTTTTTCTACACTATAACGTTGCCTATTTCGAAATACTAATAGAACTTACTAATAGAACTAATAGAACTCGTTGATTTCAAATAAATTGGTATATGATTACAAACGCATTCTTAATGAGTGGATATGACTTGCGTTTTATTATTTTTCGCTTTATCTTCATTATCAAAACGATGATTCGGTTGCGTTCCTCTGTGCAGCAAACTGCAAGCTATTACATAAGCTGCTTATGCTAATTCCTATTGCCCAGCGCAAACGCGCTCTCATGTCACTCACCAAACGTATCTTGTCAAGATAGGAATCTTCTGCAATCAGCTCATTAACCGTTCTCTTTGAGAATGCATGCGTTTAAACAAATGTAGCTATAATTCAACGCCACAAACATCGTGTATATATGTATACGGAACTGCGACATTGCTGTGTAATAGCAGTAAAAAGAATCTTTTCAACGTGCGTTTTTTAATGCCGATAGCATATAGATATTTCGCATTTCCGTTAATAATAATATTTTAGATTATTTCTATATTAAAATAAATATATATATTTTATTCACCTCTAGTATACATAAATTTACGTGAAATTACATTACACTAAATGTAAACAGCTAGCTTTATATGTGTTTAAAATGAAATTAACTTCTCCTGGCAGCTATCTTTTGCAAACGTATTAATTTCATTCAATTTATGTATACTTCATTAACTGAACAGATGTAGATAAATTTTGAAATAATATCAAGATAATTATATTGTATTAACATACAGTTGTTTCACAGTTGTCTCAGTTTATCTTCTATTTCCACAGATTTATAGCATGCTTTTTCAAAGTTATTTTATTATATATATTATATATATCTTTATTCAAGTGCATGAAATGCTGCTTTAGAAAGATTAATTTTCACATGTACTCAATACCACTGGAAGATCCACCGAAACTTCAGAAATAAACATTTCTTATACGAAAAGGATCGCAGTATGTGTATAACACATAAACATGATTACATACAAAACGTATTCTTCCTGGACTACTTCAAAATGTTGTTAAAATTAATCATGTTATCTCGCTTACATAAAAAATCGGTATTATAGTTTTAACTGTTTTTTAAGAATGATAATTATATGAATCAGTAAGTCATTTTATATCCCTAAATATTACAATATTAGCACATAATACAGAATTATCAATCTCATACGTTATTACTGATGTCATTACTAATGCACGATTAAAGTAATATTGGCACGATAGTAGGTAAATAATTCTTGATTTGAATTAATTATAAATGCAATGTTTGTAACATACGTGTTGTATACAGGGTGTGTCCTAATACCCGTATGTCCTGTAGATAGCAGATAGACCGGGGCAAACTGAATAGAAAAGTCCTATACTATTTTGC
>NW_011957546.1:0-1429 GCF_000949405.1 Vollenhovia emeryi | reverse complement strand
AGAAAATTGGCAAAGTATTAGGAGAACATGATCGGCAAAGAGGTGGCACTATCTAAATTTCCAAGAATGGGAATTCCGAGAATTTGAAACTTCAAACTGCGAAAATCCAGAATCCGGAAAATTGGCAAAGTATCAGGAGAACATGATCGGCAAAGAGGTGGCACTATCTAAATTTCCAATTTCCAATTTCCAATAAATTTCCAGGAACTTCGTATACGTTTCTCCTTAGATTGAATTCAAGAATCGCGCCCCAGCTTTTTCTGCTAAGGCTGGGTCTACATTAGATGTCGTAAGTCGTGTCGGAAGAAATAGACCAATCACAGTTCATTATTCTCCTTACGATCGAAGAATAGTGAACTGTGATTGGTCAATTTCTTCCGACACGACTTACGACGTCCAATGTAGACCCAGCCTAAGGAGAATAATGAACTGTGATTGGTCAATTTCTTCCGACACGACTTACTACATCCTATGTAGACCCAGCCTAAACGCAGCCATCTTCGCGCTTGGTTTAACATATGGATAGGCCTTTAGGTCCTATGAGCCTAGTTCTCAAACCGATCGTTTGATACGCGAATCAAATAGTGTATTTAAGTCAATCAGTCAATATCTAAACTAATTTACTAATTATTTACTGTTTAATACGTGTTCAAATAATCTGTGTAAACTAGGCCATTGATGTCCACGCGACAACAGCGGTTTGGTTAGCACGCCGGGCCGAATGGCGGAATCTGAGCGACACTAGTGCCATGACAGTCCCATGGTAGGTGCGTCGTTCGTTGTTACGCGCACCGAGGGTGTTTTAATGAGATAATTTAGTAACGCCGCGCCGCTGAGTTTTTATCCGAACGTCTTCTCGCGTCTGACGTTGCTTCGCGCACGGCGGGCACGTTACTTGCGACGAAACGCCATCGCGCGTAACGTCGTACTCGTGTTCCGGCGGTCCGCCATTATTGGCGTGCTCGCGGCATACGGTCGGCGTTACTATCCGGCCTAATCGCGGGTGGCTGCGAGCCTGCATCCCGGGAGTGCGGTCGCGAAATTCTTTTGACGCCAGCCATGTGAGTAGCCATAACGCGCGATCCGCAGTTATGTGATATTCGGTCGGATCTTAAGCCTCGCTTTTTTCTCCCCTTCACACCTGCTATTTGTTATTCAGGGCACGAAGCCGGAAGGATAGCACGGGTAAGAGCGACTCCGAGGCTACGGACAAGGAGAACAAGAAGGAGAGGGGCAGGGAGAAGGAGCGGAAGAAACGGGCCGCGTCTTCCTCCAGCAGCGGTAGTAGGTGGGTAATAAAAGTGCTCAAGAGATAAGACACAAATTTATACTACTGTGGAATTAAATTTTCCTGATCCATGGATTTCTTCTCTGGTTTAACCTCTGTGAAGTTGGCACCTCATGTCTCAAAAAATAATTTTTTTTTTAC
>NW_011957545.1:0-1429 GCF_000949405.1 Vollenhovia emeryi | reverse complement strand
CTCACCCTATACAGGGTGGGTCTTAGCTGCTGTTCGGGCCCTTTTACCATAAGAGATGGATTACCGACTGCAACTTTAGTTCACTGAACGGCACAAGAGGGCAGCTGCTTAGATCTCAGGGATGTTGCAGGCAAGTCGAAAACTTGTTCCACTTACAGACATCACGCGGAGAAAAATAATTTGCTAACACAATATATCTTATGTAAACTTAAGTAAATTTTGACATATACACACACATACGCGCGCGCACGCACGCACGCACGCACGCACGGACATTATTAAAACGGGGGGAGGTGCAAATTGGAAATTTGCACATTGCTTCCTCATCATGTAGCCTTCTTTTAATTTTAAAGGAGCAAATTGGAAATTTGCAAAATACAACATCAACATTTTGGCAAGTTGTCTATTCAATTTTTTTTAATTTTAAAGGTGCAAATTGGAAATTTGCACATTGCTTCCTCAACATCTGGACTATTTTTTTATTTTAAAAGTGCAAATTTTAAATTTGCAAAACGCAGCATCAGCATTTTGGCAAGTTGTTTTGATTTATAAGGTGCAAAATGGAAATTTGCAAAATGCAACATTAAGGGGATGCTGGCGTGGTTTGATTTACCGACAGAGTCGCATACAGTTTTTGGAGGTTTGTAAATCTTACCTCACGGAACGTAACCTCAATATGTCATATTATAGATACAAACGAAAATAATTATGTAGCATTTATGTACAAACTAATAACAGACCCAAGTGTAGAATGAATAGTAGAACATTTTTATATAAAAAACATGTGACGAAGGCGACAGGGGAGGCGCAAGCGCGAGAGAGAACGCACTACCGGGTGCGAGTGAGCGATCGATAACGGCGCGGTTGCCACGTCGACGGTAGCCGGCAACACCACGCCTGCCCCCGCCGCCTCTACCCGCGCGCCTACACTCCGGGGGTATAAAAGCCCCACCGGAGCAGGCGAGTCATCTCAGTCTTCGCTCGGAGCTCCGAGCGGAGATAACCGGCAGTGGATGCCTCCACTGCAGGTATACGCCGGAGTGACGTGCAGTGCGGAGCGGACGTGCAGTGCGGAGCGCTGCAGCCGGCCGCCGGAGGCGGCCACAGCCTCTGGCTGCGCCTGCCCCTCACTTCGGCGAGGGAGCTGACCCGGAAGGGAAGGATCCGGGTCGGCTGGGGGGTGGCCCGCGTGGACCTCCTCGAGGCGCGCCCTATGCGGTGCCATAAATGCCTCGAGAGGGGCCACGTGAGGTCAACCTGCCCTAGTGCGGCTGATAGGAGCGGGAGGTGCTACCGGTGCGGTGAAGCCGGTCACACCTCCCGCGACTGCCGGTCTGCCCCCAAGTGCCCGCTGTGCGCGGACAAGGGCAGGCCGGCGACGCACGTCCTGGGCGCCAAGTCCTGCGCCCAGAAGAACGTGCGTGAGAGG
>NW_011957544.1:0-1429 GCF_000949405.1 Vollenhovia emeryi | reverse complement strand
GCGCGCAGCGCGCCGTGCCAAAAACACTTGCGACTTACGTGTTTAATCAACTTTCTCAGCCTGTATCTCCGAAACTATTTGAGTCCCCCCCTTATATATATATATGAAATGACTCGGGAAGACATCCCCAACAACATATTTACAAATAAAACAAATCGGAAAGGAAGTCGCTTTTATGCATAATTACCATAGTTTTAAACGTGTTGGGGCGATGATTGGAGTGGGGGCATGCCCGCCGGCTGGGCGTCCGCGGACGCCCGTTGCCCGCGGTTTAGACAATCCAAAAATACCTTTTCAAAAATATTATCTCTACAAAAATCTTCCCTACAAAAGTATCTTCTCTACAAAACTATCTTCTCTACAAAAGTAATGATATCATCAACAAATTACGCCAAATATAACAATGGATATTTATATATAACGCGTATCTTTCTTCTACCGTAACCATTCTGTAAATACATCTCATTCGGCCAATAACGTATTGATAGCACCGATGAAAAGAATAGCAACTGTTTAGAAATTTAGAAACTCTGTATGTATTCAGGCGAATTAAGGCTTGTGTCCATGATGCTAGTACTTGGTCCAAGTTCTAATTCCGCGAAATATGTAGCCAATCAACTTGCAGCTTTCGTGGAACAGCTATATTGATTATCACCGATTATCGTCAAATACAATAACAGCCATCTTTTAATCACACTCAATAAATGTGCCAAAGTAGAAGGCGATATTTCAAAAATTGCGGAGGTGAGAGCGCGAACAAGTTTTACGACATACACACACACACACATACATTTTTTTAAAAATTGTTTTTTTGAGTTTTTAAAACATTCTAAACCCATGAGGAAGCCATAACAATGGAAGCAATGTGCAAATTTGTAATTAGAAGAAATTAAATTAAAGTAAAGTGTGCAAATTAGAAATTGGCACATGGCTTCCTGATAGAGGAAGCTTTAAGAGCAAAATAAGAATAATTTGAATACTTTCAAGAAACTTCGTAGTAAAGTTAGATTTCTCTCATAAAGCTTCATCTTTGAGGAAGCCATAACAATTGAAGCAATGTGCAAATATTTAATTTGCCTACTTTAATGATGAGGAAGAAATTTGCAAATTTCCAATTTGCACGCTTCAATGATGAGGAAGCAAGGTGCAAATTTCTAATTTGCACACTTTCAAGAAACATCGTGCAAAATTAGATTTCGCTCCTAAACGTTCCTCTATGAGGAAGCAATGTGCAAATTTCTAATTTGCACACTTTCAAGAATAATTGAAAAAAATTAGACTTCGCTCCTAAACCTTCCTCTATGAAGAAGCCATGTGCAAATTTCTAATTTTTTTTATTATAATCTTATCGGCCCGACTTCGTATATGTTGTTTTAAATTTTAATTTGTATTCCTAGCTTAATAATGTTCTAAATTGTGTTCTTTTTGC
>NW_011957543.1:0-1429 GCF_000949405.1 Vollenhovia emeryi | reverse complement strand
GCGCTCGCCGAGAGGCTCGAGACCGGACTCGAGGGTAAAATTATTCTTTTGGGACGCGTGATCCCCGGAGAGGACGAGCCCGGGAGAATATGCACGTCACATCAGATATCCAATTCCTGACATCAACGGCCAAACTATTAGGGGTAGCCCCCTTATCCATACCGGAACTAAGGAATTCAAAAGTGGCGCAGAGCAGCTCCGCGTCCAGACCCGCCAGAGACCATCGGGGATAGCAGCCGGCAGCAAGTCTACGACCAGACTCGGGGTTAGTCCCGTCATCGATGGAGAAACAAATTAATCGGTGGTCAGAGAGAGTCTCCATGTCACCAATGACACCCCAGCCCCTGACCCGACCAGCGCTCGACGCTGAGGCCCAGGTCAGGTCCACAATGGACGAGCCCTGCGGACGGACACAAGTGGGGGCATCGCCAACATTGCAGAGAACCAGGTCATACTGGTCAGCCAGGCTACAAACAATCTCCCCCCTGCGATTGGTGTTACGAGAGCCCCACAGGATGGACCAGGCGTTAAAGTCGCCACACAAGACGAACGGGCAATCCATCAGGCCAATAGCATCACTGAGTCTGTCCGTGAATTCCAGAAAACTCGCCAAATAGTGCAATTCGGCGAGATATAGACCGAGATGACCCCAATCCGCCAACACGGACGCCGATAATACATCGGAGCGATGGAGGAGAACACAGCCGGGACGCGTAAAGTCCGGGTTCCACTTAATAACCGCCGTACGCGTCCGATCTGGCGAACCAGTGGGGATGCCCAGCCGGAACGTTCCACGGCTCGGATATGCAGCATACCCCAATCTTATTCTCCAAACTATATTGCACCATTAAGTCTTGCGATGACCGACAATTAATGATTCATGTTGATCTGTGCAAATCTAGTCATTGGGATCAACAGACTCCGGCCTCCGAGCGCGGTTACCCAGGTGTGCAGTAACGCCAGTACAGGCAGAGGAGCCGATCCTGTGACCAGGATCAACCCCTCTCTCCTCACAGATAACACAGAATGGAGCCGAGTCGCACTCCCCCGCTAAATGGCCATCCTTCCCGCAATTAAAACAATTGCCTCTGTCGACCGATGAAGGGCACCCCCCCCCCGCATGTGTCCGAAAGCCCAGCACCGGTAGCACTGTACCGGGCGAGCCTTTAGGAGGACAACCCTAGCCGTCGTCCATCCGATCTCGACGGAGCCAAGCCCGGCCAAGCGGTCAGCCGCCAACAGGGGACAACGGTCCCAGGCCGTAAAGAGGCCATTCGGAGCCCGTCGAAGCGGGCCAGCCCTAACCTCCCCATCCGGGCAACCGCCGGCCTCCGCGATCGCAGCGACAAGCTCGTCCGCCGAAACGGAGGCGTCAACATTCGAAACGCGCAAGTCCCCGCGGGCCACAGGGCGTGAGACCGAGGCAATC
>NW_011957542.1:0-1429 GCF_000949405.1 Vollenhovia emeryi | reverse complement strand
CTGTAACAAGTGAGTGTTGTTTATATATAAAATTATACTTTTAATTAGAAAATTATACATGTATTTTGTTGTACATTTTTTAGACCAAGATGCTAGAGAAGTGGAAAACAATACTTTAGATATTTCGACCAATGATGAGGAAAAACTCGCACACGTAACAAATAAAATAAATACTGAGGTTCCAGACAATCGTACAATTAAAAACCCAAGTCGTTTTTGTACTTCACCTTCTTCTTCTTCTTCTTCTTCCAAGACAGAAGAGGAGTATGAAACAACTAAAAGTTCCCTAAACAGTAGTCTACGTTCTTTGAAAAAAGAGCCAGCAGAAAGTGAGGCAACAGTAAATTCGTGTATGTAACATTAATTTCTTTTTTCTTAAGACTCCTGAGTACTTGCCGCGATGATATTGGATCGCAACGTCAGGAACGAGAGATGGCACGATGAGAATAGTTACGTGCTATTTCCAAATAAAAAGATATTTGGATAAAACTTCATATTGCTTTAGACACTTCTAATATATGTTCCGAAAACAACCCTTTTTCCTTAATTGACAGTTAATAAACAGCCATAAAATAAATGTGATACAAAACCTATGGCTACAGTTCACTTTTCTATATTACACGATACATAAAAATTATAAATAGAATTCTGTCTCGAATTCTGTCGCGAATTATCGATCATGTAAAGTGGACTTTATCCAAATATCTTTTGATTTGGAAATTGGACACGCAATTATTCTCATCGTGTCATTTCTCGCCTCTAACGTCACGATTTCTAACATGCAAGAGTCAAGTAACCTTAAATATTGATGTATTTAGAATTAAGATGATAATGATTTTAATAAACTCTTAGATATTTATAAACCTCCAACAAATTACAACAAAAAAGACGTTGATTCTTGTAATGTGTCAAATGAATGTCAAGAATCATTCAATGAAAATGGTACAATATGTACATTTAATAAAATGTTAAAAACTAAAAATAAATAAATAATTTTCTGTTTCATTAATATAAGATGATATTTATGTATTACTAGATCGTACCATGGATCGGGAATCTGAAATGGACAGCGAATCTTATGGAGATGTTTCTCAATTATCCCAAATAAATGTACGTTCAGAATCACCGTTTGAAGAAATAGTTTCAAATGAAGGTATGAAGTATTTAAAATATGATATAATTTCAGTAATTTTAGAACTAGTTGCATCACACACACACACACACACACACACACACACACACACACACACACACACACACACACACACACACACAAAAGAAATTACGGAAATGAAATTTCGATATAATTCATATTCACTATAAATTGAATATTTAGGTTTAAAAATAAAGACGTGGTTAACGTTTTATAAATAGTTTAAAATATTTATAACTAATTTACTATTTATAATTTTTTTAAATAATATAATTT
>NW_011957541.1:0-1429 GCF_000949405.1 Vollenhovia emeryi | reverse complement strand
ACCGCATCCCGACTTAAGCTTTCAAGCTAAAAAATGTTTACATTTTCATTAAACTCAAATTCTATTCACAATAAACAATACTTTAAAATATGATTTTATTAAAGGGTAGGTAAGGAGAAACGGCCAATGCGAGCCCACAGCAGGTGTCCGTGCGAAATTGTCAATGTTTTTTTAAAAAACAATTTAATAAATAATCCAAACGGTTCGACCCGTTTTTGGGTCATCCTCAGTGAAGCTGGGATAAAAGATATGATACATAGTGTTAAACAACTTTACAAAATGTTAATATAAATTAGCGAAAAAATACAATGAATTTTTACTTGATTGGATATATAACACCACTATTATTGAGAATTATCCTCTGACAGTTTCAACGAGATTGTTGAAACTGTCAGAGGATAATTCTCGATAATAGTGGTGTTAAGTTATGTATCCAATCAAGTAAAAATTCATTGTATTTTTTCGCAAATTTATATTAATATTTTGTAAAGTTGTTTAACACTATGTATCATATCTTTTATCCCAGCTTCACTGAGGATGACCCAAAAACGGGTCGAACCGTTTGGATTATTTATTAAATTGTTTTTTAAAAAAACATTGACAATTTCGCACGGACACCTGCTGTGGGCTCGCATTGGCCGTTTCTCCTTACCTACCCTTTAATAAAATCATATTTTAAAGTATTGTTTATTGTGAATAGAATTTGAGTTTAATGTAAATGTAAACATTTTTTAGCTTGAAAGCTTAAGTCGGGATGCTGCGTTGTCACGTTCTGTTCGAGATTCATTTCTGAATCTCGGTCAGTTCGTCACCGGCGTGATGGCAGCATCAGCCGGGTCAGATCGTGCAGCGCCGCCGGAGCGCTGCGCGCGCATGCCCGATCACGACACGAGGCGACGGCGCTTCTTCACGCTCGTTACCGGCGCTTTTGGCTCATGGCAACCGTACAACGTACAAGTGTCTTGTAGTGCTTAAGATTCTTAGTGTGCTCTCGTGGACGTTTCTCATCAAAGAATAGACTCAGTGCGGACTCGTAGTGAACTCAGCAGTGCGACTCAACCCGGACAGCTCGGGATACAGCATCACCGGCGGCTCAAGCTCACCACGCGTCGCGCACGCCGGCGCCGTGTGGACACGGCTCACGGGCATCTACATCACGAGGCCGGTCCTCGATAAATAATATCGACCCGAGCAAGTGACCAAAGACTCTCATCCACCGTTAATTCATTGACTGCTCAACTGTAAGCATTTTACATTTATTAAACGGACCATACTGTATTTTACTGAAACGACCTGAGTTACGATCACGTGATTTGTCTACCCTCTAATGCGTGCATCCGTTCCCCGAGTCTCTCGCCGCAAAGTCCTCAGCCCTGCTTCCAACCGCAGCGGTCCAGCGAGCTCCCTTAACGAGAATCGCTAACACGTT
>NW_011957540.1:0-1429 GCF_000949405.1 Vollenhovia emeryi | reverse complement strand
TTCTTTCGCTGTGTTTACATACCACTGCCTCTGCCATTGCTACAGAAAGTGCATTTCTCTGGTTGCACTGTAAGTACAGAAAGGTGTTGAGGTACAACGCCATCCCGTAGACTCCCGACGCGTACCGACGCGTACCGACGCGTACCGACGCGTACCGACACGTACCGACGCGTACCGATCACGCGATATCGACGCGTACCGACCAGGCGCTAATTCACGCGGTATTCGCACGCTTCTTTCTCTCTCAGCATGTTATTGCGAATACAAGAAACTGTTCCTCGTTATAAAATATTTGGTAGCCCTGAAAAGGGCAATTTTTCTTCGTTTACTGCTTCGTTTAAGCAGTTACGTAAAATTGCAAACAATTCCCTCTGACATTTGCAACTATGTCTGCATGTTCCTCTGTCAATTCGATAAGAATGTTTTCACATTCCGTTCCTAAATTGACTTCGTTTGAATGTTTTTGATTTTCCTTATTTGAAAAATCGATTGTAGTAACATTAAATAAGAATTCTGGTTTTACAGAATGTTTACAAATTATTGTTAGGAACTGAAATGATTTTGGTTGCAATAACTGAATTCTTGTTTCCATAGCTTGGAAAAACGCGTTGAAAGAATTTAAAAAATTTTAAATATATTTTAAAAATAATAAGTATGCTTTTACATCAGGTTTTTGCATAACCGATAATAAATATTCTCCAGACTTTGTCTTTTCACTTATTGTCATTTCTATTAAAAAGAGCTCAATGGTATTCCAATATTCAAGTATCCTTCAATACATGAATAACGTGAAAGCCATCGAGTGTCGGATAACTTTAAAATTTTGCGGTTTGTTTCCTGAAAACATTCACTAAATTCTTCAAAAATAGCAAATCGCTTGGGACTATTATTGATATAATTTGCTATGTTTTTTACAAATTCCTCGGAATAAAGTGGAATTTTACTACATGCAACATGTGCAACTAAAGCAGCGGAATGACAGGGACATGAAAATACATGTTAATACATTTTTACAAAATTTTCCAAGCTTTGTCTTAAATGACGAATGTTTACCTGTCATCACGGACGCATTGTCGCATGATAAAGCAATAATATTTAGAAATGGAATTTGTAATTTCCACATTTCATTTTTAAATGGGTAAACCTTCGGAAAACCCACGCACATGAAATAAGGGATAACAACACTCAATTCCTATGTATTTTTGTTCTGAACATGAATATATAACTTAGACATGGCGGTCGGAACAAGAAACCAATGAAAACCATGAAAAACCCATAAAAATTATGGTTTTTAACATTTATCTCACCAAATATCAAAAATTTTGAAAAATGTTTTAAATAAAAGTTGTAGATCTCTTCGAAATATGCATTTTATATCCTATTCATTTTTACTGTACGAGTGATAGTTTTCGAGAAAAATGATGGAGTT
>NW_011957539.1:0-1428 GCF_000949405.1 Vollenhovia emeryi | reverse complement strand
TCTCTCCCACTTCCGCTCTTCCCCGTCCGCTGCCCTCGTTCCTCCTTTCGCCTTCCTCTCCTTCCGCTCTTCCCCGTCCGCTGCCCTCGTTCCTCCTTCCGCCTTCCACTCCTTCCTGTATTACCGAAAATCGAAATAGAACCAGCTTAGTTTCCTCCTGCGTTTCCGTCGTTCTTCTTCTAACCTTAACCTTAACCTCTCTTTCCTGACACCTCTCCCTTCTTCCTTTCTTACCTCCTCTCTCCGTCTCTCTCACCTCTCCCTCGCTCTTCTCCTCTCCTACTTACTCCCTTCTGTCTTCTTCTCTTCCACTTTTCCTTCACCTTCTGCCTCCGATTCCTTTTCACCTCTACCTTCGCCTTCACTTACTCTTAGCGCTCGCTTTGCCTCCTACACTACCTGCCCCTCTCGTACACCTTCTGTACTCCTGAGCGCCTTCCCCCTCCATCTCCTCTTCCGCTTGTTCGACTGCTCGAACTCGCACTCGCCTCTCTTCGCCCGTCCGAGATCCTCTTTCTCACTTCCTCCTCTCCGTCGATATCTCTCCTCTCTTTCTCTCCCTTTCTCTCTCGATCTCGAACTCTCGCTTCTCTCCGCCAATCCTCTTCTCTCTCCGTGTCTGGTCTCGCTCCTCTGCTCCCCTCTCCCCTTCTTCTTTCTTGCTCCAAGATCGCCGACTCATGCCGTCTCACCTTTTCCATATCAATTTCTCTTCCGCCTTCCGCCAGTTCTTCTTGCCTCCATGTCCCCTGGTTCCTCTCCCGTTCTTCTCACTCTCACTTCCTCCTCCTTCCTCACACTCCACCTTAAACCTTCCTTTCGACACTTTTCTCACTACCCTCCTTCACCAGCCTCTTTCCTCGTCGCCATCTTTACCCCCTCCTCAACTCAAATTCTATTAAAGGTATGAAAACCTTTGTTAAAATACAATAAAATGCTTCTAAAAATTGTAGAGATATTCATGAAGGTATTCGATAAAAATAAGGATATACATAGAATATAAACTGTTAAGAGTTTAACATAATATAACCATAAGTAGTATCTTAACTGAATATTATATAAAATGAAAGCAGTTGCTTCTATCTCCGTTAAATCTAGACGGTTTTACTACTCCGTACTGGGCTTATAAGGCTTATGGCAAAATGGCAGGTCGTGACGTACGAACGTGACGTAAGATGACCCAAAATGGCTGCCCTTCCGTAGGTTTATGACCGTTTCAATGAGAAGAGGCCTTCACGTTTATGCCACGAACAAAATGGCTCAATGGCATAAAAAAAACATATGAAAGCTTATAGAATCGTATTAAATCACATAAAAATCATGTAAAAGCATATAGATTCATATAAAATCGCATAGAAATCATGTATTAAATCATATAAAGTAACATAAAATCATATAGAGTCGTATTAAATTGTATAAAATCGTATT
>NW_011957538.1:0-1428 GCF_000949405.1 Vollenhovia emeryi | reverse complement strand
GCCCGACGGTGCGGCAGATTTTCTATAGAGTAAACAGAATAATGGGAGGATTAAAATTCTTTTAAATATTACGGTTAGGTGAGTGGGCGGGGGAAGATGTAGGGTTAAGGGTGGGGTAAGTTAAAAGTTTTCCTGGGACTTCAACTAGTAAAGACGCCCTCAGAGTTTCAGTCGTCGCCGTCGAAGTGAGTCGATTTCTCCGGTGTTTCCAGTACAGTGTTAGAAGAATGAATCATTACGTTCCTCTGGATATGTCGTCCAAGAAACAGTGTAACGCGTAAGTACCGTAAAGTTATATATTGCATATATATTGCATACATTTTTTCCACATTTAATTGTATTTTTCAAATAGTTTTAGCAATCGGCGTTACATGCCGTATGTTCCTCGAAGCAGTTATACGCCATCCGTTCCTCAAGATGAAACTGCATCGAGCAAGAAACTGTGCGGTGACGTGTAAGTACCATAAAGCTACTACATATTTACACACATTTTTCCACATATAATTGTATTTATTTTACTTTATCTATTCTTTCAGTTCTGATGAACCTCATAACCCACCGCGTATCATGTGCAGGAGGTTACCGCTGACATCTGCAGCATTCAAATATATAGATATTGGGATCAGAGTAGTACCTCGTGCATCCTACGTAGAAATAATTCTCGGCGATAATCAAGGACATCGGATGGAGTTAGATCAATTTTGGAAAGAATAGAGAGAAAATCCATCAAAAATAGACCAGCTGCTAAAGGCAACAGATGCGGCATCATCATCAGCGGTACAGCTTAATAATTTAGCTCTAGAACTAGTTAGAACGCGCCACGGAAATATTGTAAAAGTAACATCAAATAATACTTCTATGTACATGAAACCATCAACCATATCATTTTTATTTGAACTGGAACACTGTGTAGATCGCATATATTTTGAACTGTGTGATGATCTAGAAACAGTACATGAAATCTTCGAAGAACTCGTTGTGCGTTTACAAGATATATGGATGAGTGGCGAAAAAAAATGTGATACACCGAACGATGCAGTTAGAATCCTACACGACATGTACTATAAAAATTCAATCGAAAATTGTGAATTTATTTCGATCATAAAGTGCGAATTAATGGCTTATGCCGTAAAAGAAATTCTTGCCGAAGCCAAAAGTCGGGGTGATGTATTTTGATAAATTGAGATTAAAAATTTTTTAATGACATACATTTTCTTCCAATCCATTCTATCTTCCCTTCCCAAGTAGTTAATAAGAAGAAGAGCGACAACGTAGGGCTATATGCGAGGGAGAGGATGCGAATAGGGAGAGAGAGAGAGAGAGAGAGAGAGAGAAGGAAATATGAGCGGGGAAAAAAATAGACATCGTTTCGATATATAATATATTTATTTTGCTTACATCAGCAATTGAATACACTTTTTAATACAT
>NW_011957537.1:0-1428 GCF_000949405.1 Vollenhovia emeryi | reverse complement strand
CTTCTCCTCCTTCCTCGTCCCCTTGCACCTCCTCCCTGCGTCCCCGGGGGGTTGACCTCCCCCCTGCGGATGCGCTCCGCCTCCTCCTTTTGCAGCATTACATGCTCGCAGGAGGAGAACGCCCTCCACGCCGGCTCCCCCTCCGTAACGGCTTCTACCACTCTCCGGAGTGAGAGGTCCGCTCTAACGACCCCCATAAGGGTCCTTCTCTGGGCCTCCCATGCAGGGCAGGCCTCCAAGGTGTGGGTCGGTGTGTCCACCGCCTCCCCGCAGTGGTGACAGACCGGTGTCTGTTCCTTTTTTATCCTAAACAAATATTCCCCAAAGCAGCCGTGCCCGGATAATATCTGCGTCGTCCTATACGATGCCCGGACCCACACGCAATCGAGCCAGGCATCGAGGTTGGGGAGAATAGCCTGGACCGTTCTCTGGCCGGCGCAGTCCGGTCTCGAGAGCCGGGTCCTCCATATCTCCCTCATCCGATCCTTCTCCTGGAGGCTAATGAGTCTTCTTGTCCTCCCTGTGATTGGGACTCCCTCTTCCTTTAGTCGGGCAATCCGCTCGTACGCCCTCGCGTATGCCCTTGCCAGAAGGTCAGCAGGGGGGATCCCCGCCATTAGTGTTGCTGCTGCGTGCGACACAGTACGATAACTGCGCGTCACCCGAACGGCCATTCTCCTTTGCGTCTGCAGCAGGACCGCCCGGGCCTTTTTGTTCCCCTGCGCCGCCTCGGACCATATTGGAGCTCCGTACAGCATAACGGAGTGTACTACGTTAGCGTACAGTCTCCTAACCCGCCCGCTAGGACCCCCCAGGTTGGGCATCAAACGTGACAGTGAGTTAGCCACCATGCCCAACCTGGGTGTCATTTTGAGGATGTGTCCCTCAAAGCTCCATCTCGCGTCGATGTGGAGACCCAGGTATTTAATCCAGGTCCCCACATCGACTCTCGTGTCGTCCACCGTGATGCGCGCTGCCGGCGGCACTCCATGCGTGCCGTCATGCATGAATGTCGCCTCAGTCTTCTTCGCCGCCACTTTGAGGCCCAGTGCCCTGATAGCACGTACGGCGCATGCGATGGCGATATTCGCTGTCTCGACAGCGTCCCTCCAGTCCCGTCCCCCGGCTAGCACCAGTGTGTCATCTGCGTAGCAGATCATGGTGCAGCCGGAGGGCAGGGCGGTCCGAAGGACCTCGTCATAGGCGACGTCCCACAGGACTGGTCCCAGGACCGAGCCATGCGGGACGCCGCTCTCCGCGTCCCAGCTCCTCTGAGCCGCGTTCCTGTCGGTACAGGTTCCTGTCGGTACAGGTTCCTGTCGGTACAGGTTCCTGTCGGTACAGGTTATAATCCTGCCCTCCAGGTATCTCCCTATTGTTCTTCGTAGGTATGCAGGAACCTTCTTTTCCAGGAGGGCTCTTCTTACC
>NW_011957536.1:0-1428 GCF_000949405.1 Vollenhovia emeryi | reverse complement strand
GCATAGATAGCGGATGCACGACTCACCTGTGCAAGGACAAGAGATCATTTTCGAGGTACGAAGGTACGGATAGTGAGATACGTTTAGCGAACGCAACCACAACACAAGTTCACGCAAGAGGCACCGTCCAAGTGAACGTCCAATGTGGCGTGGATAATAAGAGGATCCACCTCGAAAATACTTTGTACGTCCCCGAACTTAGGACAAACTTGATGTCCGTCGCGAAGATAGTGGACAAAGACCACGAGGTTGTCTTTAAGAAGAATAGCGCAATTGTCAGGGATTTACAAGGTAACGTGAAGATGTTCGCTGAGCGCCGAGGCAATTTGTTCTACATTCAAGAATGCCAGCAAGAGGCCAACGCCACGATTAGCAGCGATGACTGCAAGGCCGATGTTTGGCACAGACGCTTCGGTCACCTAAACTTCCGGGATCTGCACACGATGAAGAACAACCTCGATGTTATAGGCATGAACTTCAAGAACTCGGATGCAGCCCGGGACTGTAAGATATGCCTTACCGCAAAGCTACCTCGACAACCTTTCCCCAAGAGAGAAGATAGATCAACTGAAAAACTTCGGATCATTCATACCGATCTTTGCGGGCCCATGAGGACCACTTCAAATGGAGGGGCAAAGTACTTCATGACGGTCACGGACGATTATAGTCGTTGGGGCGACATCTACTTCCTAAAGAGCAAGGATGAGGTCGCGTCAAGAATGATCGAGTGCATCGAGAAGGTCGAAAGACAAACAGGATCGAAAGTCAAAGCAGTGCAGTCCGACAACGGCACCGAGTTTTGTAACAGAAAACTGGACGAATATTTCAAGAAAAAGGGCATTCTGCGCAGGCTCACCGCCCCTCATACTCCGCAACAGAACGGCGTAGCGGAACGTCGCAACCGTACCCTTGTCGACTCTGCTAGGTGTATGTTGATGCAGGCAAACCTTCCAAACGCATTCTGGGCGGAGGCCATAAACACGGCCAACTACATAAGAAACAGATGCATTTCGAAAAGTATAGGCTCGGGCACACCGTACGAGATTTGGTCGGGTAAGAAGCCGAACATCGAACATCTTCGCATTTTCGGTTGTAAAGTTTTTGTTACAGATACCACTCCAGGCAAGGGAAAATTCCAGCCCAGGGCCAAGGAGGGTATATTCGTAGGCTACTCTTCCGAATCTAAGGCTTATCGCGTATGGATTCCAGCCGAGAGAAAAGTGCGCATCAGCAGAGATGTGAAGTTCCTGGACGAGTTCTCCGATGATCAACGCTATCGCATTACGGAATCCGAAAAACCTGTCAGCATTAGAGATTCGAACACTCACACAACCGACAAGGATTCAACGAAGACACCGCCATCATCGGAAACGATCCTGAACGCGAGAACGACGGGGATAGGGACGACGCGGACGAAGATGACATCTC
>NW_011957535.1:0-1428 GCF_000949405.1 Vollenhovia emeryi | reverse complement strand
GTCGGGGGGGGAGGGGAACACGCAGCACCGAGTCGTACCCCAGGTTCCACAAGAACGGTCCGAGAACCGATCCCTGGGGCACTCCCCGGTGCAATCTCTCCCGTCGGTGTACGCCGCCTTGGTCGATATACTCGACCCACCTGTCCCTCAGGTAGTCGCTCACCACGCGGGCGAGATATGACGGAACCTCGCGGCGTCGGAGCGACTCCCTGATTCGTCCCCAGGGGAGGGTGTTGAAGGCATTGGAGATGTCTAGTGACACCGCCAACATCACCCCCCCCCCTGGGACGTCGCCTCTTCAGAGAGGGCCTGGACGCGCCTGATCGCGTCCATCGTGGACAGGCCCTCCCTGAACGCATATTAGGCCCCGCTAATGTCGGGGCCCACTTGGGACAGGTGCTTGACGAGGCGGTTCACGAGCACACGCTCGAACAGCTTACCGACCTCGTCCAGAAGGCAAATTGGCCTATACGCCGACGGGTGAGAGGCGTCTTTCCCCTCCTTCGGGAGGAGCACCAACGTGGCACTCCTCCACCGCGGGGGGAAGACTCCTCTCCTCAGACACGCGCTGTGTGTGCGCGCGTATTCCTCCGCGAGGACGCCCATGGCCAGGGCGTGGACACGCTTGTGGAGGCCGTCAGGACCCGGGGCTGTATTGCCCTTAAGGCCCTTCCTGACGGCCCTCAGGAGTTCCTCCGACTGGACGTCCAGGGAGTCGTCCCAGTCGGGGGAGTCTTCCCCCGACTCGAAGGGTAGCCCCTCAACCTCCCCAGTAATGTCGGGGAAGAGGGCTCGCACCACCCTTCGGACGAATCCCACGTCCAGCCGCTCCGTCAGCGGGGGCGCCCATGGTCTCAACTTGTTGAGAACCATTTTGTATGGGCGCCCCCACGGATCCTCCTGAAGGGAGTCGAGGAACTCCGTCCACGCCCTGCCCTTTGCCCGCCTGAGGGCTACCTTGGCTTCAAGGTAGTCCTCTCTCGCTTGTTCGGCCGCCTGTTCGCTTCTGCGCCTGCAGCGGGCGAGTCTCCTCTGCTGGCGGGCGGCGCGTCGACGCAAGTCGGCGATCTCTGCCGTCCACCAGTAGACGGCCCGCTGAGGTCGAGCTTTGGACCGGGGCATCGCAGCGTTACACGCCGCTGTAAGTGTTGCCCCGATCCACTCGGCCTCTTGCAGGGGGTCCGTCTCCCGGGTCTCGGGGAAACTTCCCCGGACCCAACAGGCGGCCTCAATCGAGGCCATCAGGTCGTCCTCACGGAGTTTCCGGAGGGCCTATCGCGGTCGCGTCTCCTCTTGGCGACGCACGGGGGAGAGGACACCGAGCTCCACCGTTATATAACAGTGATCAGACAGAGTCTCGATGTCCCGCTCCACCCTCCACCCGGTTATCAGGCGCGCGGCCGAGGGGGTAGCCCATGTGAGATCCAC
>NW_011957534.1:0-1428 GCF_000949405.1 Vollenhovia emeryi | reverse complement strand
TGTTCTCCTGATACTTTGCCATTGTCTCGCTTCTCGATTTTCGCGAGTTGAATTTGGAAATTCTCGGAAATGGTAGAAAATTATTAGAATTTTATTATACAGGGTGTCTCATTCTAAATGGTCCACGCAATTGTGTCCAAAATTATGAAAGATACGGAAAAATGTTTCAAATAAAAATTGTTTGGTTCGAAAGGAGATATAAGGTGGTACCATTGACTTGACCTTGAATAGTCATTTGAAGGTCACGTGAAGGTCACCTTCAATTTTTTAATGGAACAGCATACTGTTTATTATACGATCCTATTCTACTAATTAATATGAACAACTGTTGTCTGAAAAATTTTTTGATTTGCCTAATACTTTTCGAGATATTAAAGAGCAATGTTTATAACTTTTTCAGTGTTTAGCTTATGATATCTCGAAAAGTATTAGGCAAATAAAAAAATGTTTCAGACAAAAGTTGTTTGGATCGAAGGGGTATTTATGGTTAGGGGGAGGGAGGGGAAAGAGACATTCAAAAATCGCGTATCGATAGTTCATTGTGCGGTCGACAACCCGTATCGACGCACAGTTTCTGAAAAGTCGAAATAGACGCGTAAACAACATCTTAAGTAATATACATGTTATTGCGAATAGTATTATCACAGCCCCAGTGGTCGAGCTGGCTAAGACGCCCGTCACGGATTGAAGGAGGTTCCAGGTTCAAATCCTGGCTGGGGTAATATTTTTCGCAATAAGAATTTTAATTGCCAGACACGGTCAATAAAACTCACTGATGTTATTAATTTATTAATTACTTCTGGCGACTTTAAGAATATTCTTACTAGTAAATATTTACATATTGGATGCTAAACTTGCTGTTATTATTTCGACCATCACTTGTCAATTTTCCAGTCGTTTCTCCGCAACGGTCACAGATACTGTGATCATGTTCTAATAAAAAAAGTTTTCTTTTTCAAGCTCTATCGGCTATCCAACAAAACCCTGCACTACATATAGTATGTTCTCATTTGAAATTTCAAAGTTGACCGCGGTGACCACTACTTCCGGTCAGTTCCGGAAAACGAAAGTACCTTTATTCGATTCTTTGGATAGGATTTGAGACTTAACATGGTAATTATTTAGATTAGCACACCCACCTCCAATAACCTTGGGCTTGACATATATTATAGAGGTCACCCTCCTGAGTAACCCTCAGAAGGATTTAGCCGGCGCTCGTTGTTTATTAAAAAGTTATTAAAAAAATAATGTCAACCAATTATATGTAATTTTCAGACACAAATATTAAAAATTTTGAAAAATGTTTTAAACAAAAGTTGTAGATCTCTTTAAAATATACATTTTATGTCCTATTCATTTTTACTATACGAGTGACAGTTTTCGATAAAAATGATGGACACTAAATCTTATATCTCTCCTCCCTTCTCC
>NW_011957533.1:0-1428 GCF_000949405.1 Vollenhovia emeryi | reverse complement strand
AACAAAAATAAGGAGGAGGGAGGAGACACGAGGGTGCAGCTCCACGACAACGTTCGCGTGTTCGTGGGCAGCAGGGTGGACGGCCATCAAGCCAAGGACGGGAAGGTTAGGCCTAGCCCGGCCTCGTCCAAGGTTGGAGCGAAGAAAGCCGAGATCAGGTTAAAACCTAAACGGCAAAAATCGCCGGCAGTATCGATCGTTGGATCGGATACTGAGGTAGAAGCGAAGAAGGATGATGCGGACTCCGATCAGGACTCGACATACACACGTTCCAGCGACAGCTCCACCGTCGTCGTAGCCACGGATAGAAGGAAGCGCAAGAGGGGTAGGCCACCGACAACATGCGAGGGGCTCTACAAAAGGAAGAAACAAGAGCACAAGAATGAGATTAAGAAGCTCATAGAGGAAAAAAGACTGTTGAGGAGGGTTCTGGATCCTAAGGTCCTTCCTCGTGGCGGAACACCAGAAGTAGAGCTGGTGAGACAGATGGAAGGGATGTCCGTCGAACAAATAGGGGCGGACATGCTGAGTTTCATCAACGTAGTTGATAAAATTGCTGGAGGGTCCAAACATTTAAAAGGGACATTCGTGAAAGAGCTTAGGCAAAGCACGAAAGGGATAAGAGCTGCTACAACAGCGCTCACCGCGAAGGTCACCAGGCCAGAGAGTGAGAGAAGCAGGTTGGAAGCGGACGGACTCAGGGACAAAATCAGGTCCCTAGAGAAACAAGTCTGCGAACTAACCCAGCAGCTCCGTGCACAAGAGTCACGCATGAGGGCACAGGAGAAGAGGAAGGAAAGTAGGCTGCGCCCATCCAAAGGCAACAAGACCTACGTAGAGGATACGGAGACGGAGGATGAGGAAATAGACCCCCCTCCCACACAGGGCACATTTGCAGAGGTGAACAAAGGACAGCTGATGGAAGAGGACTTTCCGGCTCTCAGGCCCAAAATAAAAGGGGCCAGCAGGCGGCTGGAGGAGCCGCCTGTGGACGTTATCATGGAAAACGTCAGGAGAGTTATGGAGGGTGTCTCTATCGAGGCGGCACTGACAGGAAACCCTCAAGAGGTAAAGGCTAACCTCGAGAACCTCGCGGTGAGGTGCACAGGGGTCGTGGCCGGGCTACCGAGTGTAAACAAGGACTCTGTCAGGACTTCGACGGACAAAGGTAGGAGTCTTCCTACCATCACCAGTATGAAGATGGTGAAAGAGGCGACGGGCAAGAAAGCTACCGTCAAGACTCCCCGCGGTAATGTAAAGGCAGGAGCAAAGGAGAAGTCGGGGATGGACAGAGCACCCATCGCTGGTAGGTCGGCCGCAACCACGTATGCCATGGCGGCGAACAACAAGACTGCGAAGGTGCCCCTGCCACAGGATCAGCCTCTGCCACAGAGGAAACCTAGAACTAAGGTGGCGGAGACCGGAACC
>NW_011957532.1:0-1427 GCF_000949405.1 Vollenhovia emeryi | reverse complement strand
AGATACTGAATTTTAAAAATCGACGTATTAGCCCAACCTACTGGCGAATGTAAGCGCGCGGTGAGATGCGTCCGCTTAGCGGCCCCGCTCGAGGCGATGTGTAGCGAGGAGTAGGATGGCGATGCGCGGCGAGGAGTAGGGAGGCGAGGCGCACTGCTGCCCGTCCGCCGCTTACGCGACCACTCGCACGTCTTCCCGCGCTGCGTCAAAGTTCGCAGCGATGGTCGCTACTCACCGCGCGCTTGCATTTGCCAGTGGGTTGGACTAATACGGCGATTTTTAAAATTCAGTATCTCGATAACTATTCGTCCAAGCGCAAAATAGTACAGGACTTTTCTCTTTGTCTTAGTCCGCTCTACCTTCCCATGACCGGTCTTCAATATGTTGCGTAGCATCCTGTATATAAGTTATTCTCTGTACATCTTTCTCATTGTTGTTGGTTCGCCAGTCCATATTCTTTCACAACATTCAACAATTTAATTAGATAATCCGTCTTTTGGTCATCATCTAATTTCTTGAATATAGGTACAAGACAAGCAAAGTATTGAAGATCATCATTTCCACTTGGCTCTTTTAAGGATTCTGTTACTGCGGTAAGTGTTTCTTTTAAATATTGAGATGCTTCTGACATACGAGTAGAACAAGATTCTATTTCTTTCTTTCTTTTTTTATGAAATTCATCTGGTGTAGGAGCTTTGCGTTTACATTTCGTGCTAGAAGGATATATCTTATTTTCGGTTTTGTTTACAGACATAGACATTTTTCTTCAGTGCTACTTGCTGATAGTATTTCGGCATATGAAGAAGAGTCTTCAGAAGAAAGTAATGTTATTTCACTGTTTGGTGTCTCTGTATGTCTCTGTTCTTTTGTAAAACCTGTAACGATACGCTCTGCCTTCCCGGTTTCGGATTCCGGACCGGACTCCGGCGGATTTATTTATCACGCGGATAACTAAGATACTCGATCAGACGCGCGGTTCTGATCGACGGTTGGAAGGGTGAGCGTTCCGGTTTCGGTTTTTGACGTGCTGTGTGTCGGTTCGAGTGAATGGATCCTCCGTTCCTCCTGTTGTCGAATATGCTCAGCTCCAGGGCCGTCGGGAGGAAAGGAGGCAAAGTAGATCTTAATTTGCTTAATAGAGTCAGTCGCTTGGAAGGGATCGGAAATAAGTCTTACAGGTTTTTTTGGTATAACAATAGGAACAAGGTTTATTCAAAGGATAGATACACGAGAACGAGGATATTACAATTGGTCCGCACTGTGATCAAAATATAAAAGGAAAAGAAATAAGGATTAGTGAGTACAATGGGTCCGCCCTGTAGATAAATATAAAAGAAAAGCAGGATATGATTAGACGGATTAGAATACGGTACAGGAATACGCGGCCGGATCGGAATACAATATATATATATAATTAGTTGGATTGA
>NW_011957531.1:0-1427 GCF_000949405.1 Vollenhovia emeryi | reverse complement strand
TTCTCACTGTATGTCTTTCCTCCTCGCCATCTTTACCCCCTCTCTTATTTACGTTCTAATTATATTACATTTTTTATCATACAAACTGTAGACATTTATTCTAATTTAAAAAGTTTAAAAATTCAATACTGCTTTCAATCACTTGTATTATTTGTAAATCTTATTGTATAATTTGCGTTTTAGAATCATATACAGTACCTGCTGGCACATTCCTGTATCTGAATATTTATGCAGCTCACAGAGATCCCAATTTTTGGCCAGATCCAGAAGTATTTGATCCCGATAGATTCTTGCCTGAGAATATTCGAAATCGTCATCCTTATTCGTATGTACCATTTAGTGCTGGGCCACGTAACTGCATTGGTAAGCTGTGTTCATTTATATTCTGATGTACTATTATACATTCTGTTTTATGTATAAAGAGATTACGATGCGTATCAAATTATAGGTCAACGATTTGCTATGCTGGAAATGAAGGCAATGATAGCTCCCCTGGTACACAATTTCTACTTGGAGCCTATTGATTATTTAAAAAATATTCGTATGCAGGTTGATCTAGTTCTTCGCCTTGCTCATCCACTTCGTGTAAAATTTGTCCCTATCTGTAAAACAAATGCAACTCTTTGAAACATATACAAATTTAACTAATATCGTAAAAGTCAAATAAAAGGCTCTATTTGTCTAAAACTTGACTACCAACATCAAAATAAGTAACTTTAACACTTTGTACACCTGTCATAGTCGATGATATAAATAAAATATAAATGAAATAAATGTAAAGTATACAATAATTTTAAATGATTATCTTTTTGGTGCATACAGTCAATAATGATATTGCTCTTCGCGCGGTGGTCACGTATGTACATAAGTGCGCTGCTGTTCAGAAATATCCCAAATAGCACAAGGAAGTCCTCAAGACGTCCTCAGAATATCCAGGACGGGACGTAAGGACGTTGTGGGGACGTCCCGTTTTAGTCCCGGGACATCCTGAGAACATTCTGTGAAACACCTAATGCGCGCCTCGTTATATCCTCATGAGGTCCCGAAGACGTCCTCCAAAATTTCTTTAAGAAGTCCACAGGACATACTTTAGAACATTATAAGGACATTTTTGGGATAGCCATAGGATGTCCTGTTTTAATCCCGGGACGTCCTGTGGTATAGTTAATGAGAGAATTAACGTGTCCTTAGGAGATTCTGAAGATATATAATATATATCTTTATACGGATATTTCTCAGAAAGTGCACGGGACATATTCATAGCACGAGGAAGGATATTCGTGTAGGATGTTAGAGGATATCTGCGAGATATATTCTAGAATCTAGGTTTGAATTTCACATGCAAAACAAAATAGGAAATAAATGAAATTTCTGTATATACACATTGCACATAGATAAGAAAAATTTAGATTCTAAAAATACATATA
>NW_011957530.1:0-1427 GCF_000949405.1 Vollenhovia emeryi | reverse complement strand
ATCTACAACTTTTGTTTAAAACATTTTTCAAAATTTTTAGTATTTGTGTCTGAAAATTACATATAATTGGTTGACATTGTTTTTTTAATAACTTTTTAACAAACAACGAACGCCGGCTAAATCCTTCTGAGGGTTACTCAGGAGGGTGACCTCTATAATATATGTCAAGCCCAAGGTTATTGGAGGTGGGTGTCCTAATCTAAATAATTACCAAAATTTTTATAAAACTAACATTATTATTGATTATTATTATCAATTATATTATTCTTGTTACAGAGGACTTGGATGGTTAAAGAAATTTATTACGAAAAATACTACCTCTGCCAGAGTTTGAACCTGGACTTCCCTACACCCTAGGCGGGCGTCTCACCAATTCGACCATTGAGGCATGCGGTAATTTTATTGCAATAAACAGTGTTAATGATGACATTTACGCTTTTATTTTTCGACTAGAACAGCGCGCTGATCCGAACGCTTACATTTTGCTTCCTCATAGAGGAAGCTTTGTTTTCATGAAAAAATTTTTTTTCCAGTTTTCTTTGAAAACATGTTCACATTGTTCAAAAACGTCTAAAAACACATTCTGAAAAAATGTCGTTATATATGTATGTATGTGTGTATGTATGTAT
Organism: Vollenhovia emeryi; assembly: GCF_000949405.1. NCBI lineage: Eukaryota > Metazoa > Arthropoda > Insecta > Hymenoptera > Formicidae > Vollenhovia > Vollenhovia emeryi. Next base: position 798 of record NW_011957530.1, on the reverse strand, counting down.
CTCTGTATGTATCCTTATAAGTTTACTCTAAATAACTTTTTAAATATACATGATGGAAAAAAATGTTAAACATCAAAGTTGTACGGTTTCAAGTACTGCATTACATAGTAATAAAAATATGACCTTGAAAAGCTTCCTCAAGGTCACGTAAAGATCACCCTGAAATTTTTAAATGGAAACCCATTTTTTTAATGCATATTCATATAGCTTACCTCAAGAGCTTTCCAAAACACTATAATACATTATATTTTCGTTAGATACTTTCGGAGTTATGTGCTTTTGAAAGTTACATTATTCTCGGAAATCGCATTATTTAAGGTTGAGTTTTTGAATATGATAAAAGCAATATGTTCAACCCAAATTAAAATTTTTCTCGAGGACGCCGACGTGGCCTCGGACGCGTTCATTTAGGAAGAAATATTCTATATAATAATTTATATTATTAGTACAATAGCCGTACATCTGCACGTCGACGGATAAGAATGCATTTACCTCACAATTCTTTCATGCTCAGAATTATTTTAATGCATATTCTTATAGCTTACCTCAAGAGCTTTCCAAAACACTATAATAAAGTATATTTTCGTTAGGTACTTTCGGAGTTATGTGCTTTTGAATTGGTTTTGATAGGTGTTTGATACACACTGTAGACATCAATGTATATAGATGTCGCTTATATCCTTCGTCGCTCAGATTAGCTGCTGCTGCTGCCATAGCATGCACGCCCTTTTGTACTGTTGCGTTAATCTGAATAAAACTACAAAACGTATACAGGCGTGTCTTATTCTTCTAAGTGTA
>NW_011957529.1:0-1427 GCF_000949405.1 Vollenhovia emeryi | reverse complement strand
AAAATCTACTTTGCCTCCTTTCCTCCCGACGGCCCTGGAGCTGAGCATATTCGGCAACAGGAGGAACGGAGGATTCACTCGAACCGTTCACACAGCACGTCAAAAATACCGACCGCGAGAAACCTAACTCCTCCAACCGTTGGTCGGAACCGCGCGTCCGACTAAATATCGCGTTTATTCGCGGAGTAATCACGAATTCCGGAGTCCCGTCCGAAATTCCGTATCGGGAGGAGTTAACTATCGTTACAAGACGATTATTTAAAAGTATTTATATACAAAGTAACAATACCGATAATTCGTATTTACACTTGTACATCAAAACTTAAAGAAATATTTAATATTTAATATGAAAATTTATTTAGGTTGCCAGTAATAAATAACAATAACAGGTTTAGTGGATCCTTGCACGTGTTTAACAATTAAAATAAAAATAAAAATATACAGTGACGTTTCGACAAAGAGTCCTTATCAAGCACAAATTCTAGAGAAAACACACAATCTTCGGAATTACACGATTATCGTAGATACAAACTTGAATAAGTTATAGTTTACCTAATCTATAACACAGGGACCTAGTGAGACAGTAACGAGTAACGAGATATAAATAGAAAAAAACCTTTACGTCTCCTGCAACACGCGACCGCGCATCATGGAACACAAGAAGGCTCCGTACAAAATCGTCGATTATTCCCTAGCGTTTAATATCACACAATCGGTCATTTCGAGGTTCTCTCTCGTAATAAAATAATACTTATTGTTAGTCATATAATAATTGTAAATGCGCCGCTAAAATATTGGATACCAATTTTCTAGTACAATGTACTATTAAAAAGTCACAAACCTCAGTTAGAAAATTTTTACCTACATAGAAAGGAGGTACGCTATAGCATCGTGACATTTGTAATAATAGTTCAACGAGATTTTTCATTTGATGCTAATGGTATATGCATAATTACAATATTAGATAGCAATTTTTAAGCTTAAGACATTCTACATATCTATATAATAATAATAATTGTGCACAATTATATTCTCATAAATAAACAGTACGAGATATTTAACACTATAAAAGGAATATCACCTAAAAAACTTACCTTTTTAAAAAAAGGTAAAAAAAAGCGCCAAGTATAAGCTCCAACGACCGAATATATTTTGTTACTCTATCTTTTTTGCATCTCTACAAAAATATCTTCACTACAAAACTATCTTCTCTACAAAAGTAATAAGCTCCAACGACCGAATATATTTTGTTACTCTTACAAAAATATTTTCACTACAAAACTATCTTCTCTACAAAAGTAATGATATCATCAAATGGCGCCAACTAAACTAAATAGTTTTAACCGTGGTGGAGCGATAATTGGAGTGGGGGCATGCCCGCCGGCTGGGCGCCCGCGGACGCCCGTTGCCCGTTGGAGTGGGGGCAT
>NW_011957528.1:0-1427 GCF_000949405.1 Vollenhovia emeryi | reverse complement strand
ATTGATGGCTGCTTGTGATCAGAATTATATATAAATTCACCTTGGTGGACATTGGTGCCTATGGTAGCAATAACGACGCAGGTGTGTTTTCCCGATCGGAATTTGGAAAAGCTCTACATAATCAAAGACTTGATTTACCGCAAGGTGTTGCAAAATTACCTGGAAGCGAGTCAGAAACACCCTGCTTTTTCGTCGGAGACGACGCTTTTCAATTAACAAGGAATATGATGAAACCCTATGGTGGCCGGAATTTAAGTCAAACTCAGAAAATTTTTAATTATCGATTGTCCCGAGCAAGAAGGACAATTGAAAATGCATTTGGAATCCTTGCTTCACGATGGCGAGTCTTCAGGAAGCCGATTTGCATGAACCCTGTGACTGTCGATAAGATTGTCATGGCATGTGTTTGTCTACATAATTTCTTAAAAACAGAAAACGATGCATTGCCAGTACGACATCGCTTATATTGTCCACCTAATTTTGTGGACTCGGAATCTGAGAATGGCGACGTTGTGCCTGGAGAATGGCGAATTTAAATGAAGAGGGTGAAGGCTTTCAAGGCCTTGCACCATCAAGTGCCCATCGCGCTACAAGGGAAGCATATAATCAAAGAAATTCGTTAGCTAATTTCTTTTTGATTCCTGAAGGTGAAGTTCCGTGGCAGTATGCATATATACGCAGAGGTTTCAATTGCGATGATACTCCGGACAATTAATTCTATGTATACTAATTATATTAAGTTAACATAATACTTTTAATTTTATCCAGTTGCATATACTTAGATTTAATTATAATTATATTAACTTAAAGGAGTGTAAATAATGTACCAGACCTGATGTGATCACAATTTTTATAATAAAATATTTTTTTCAAAATACATATATAATATCAATAAACTATTTATTCTATGTAAAAACAGACGAAAAAATTAATCGAAAATTGCACCTTTTTTTAGCATGACCATATGTCAGTTAGATGCTAAACATAAAATATAAAATGAAAAATCGATTAATATTAACATAACTCCGAATTGCAATACATGTGTAATAAAAGTAATGACTATAAAGAAAATGAACTGCTCATTGATGCGATGAGAGCATACCCGCATTTGTATAATCATCAAGATTACATCGTAATTTTAAAAATCATTTGATGAGAGAATGTTATTATTAAATGATAATTATTATATTAAAAAATAATAAAAAATGCTCGTTGATTGTATGAACAATATGAGAGTCAATAGGCCAAAAACAAGCAAAAATAATGTAGGTTAAAATATTAACTCCGAACTCTTAAAAACATAAAAACATACAATCTAAAATAAAAAAGTCGATTAATATATTCTCTCAACTCTTAAAAACATAAAAACACAATATAAAATAAAAAGTCGACTAATATGTAATCTGAAACTTTTAACAATATAAAAT
>NW_011957527.1:0-1427 GCF_000949405.1 Vollenhovia emeryi | reverse complement strand
AGCGACAAGTTTAACTTGCGGATTCTTGTTTTACAGGCAAAAATACACGATCCTGTAAATTTTCATCAAAATCGGTGAGGAGGCCCCCTCATCTTCAGTATTACCCCCGGTCGCGGCGACAAGCAATCGCGGTTCCCCGGAGCCTGCAGGGCACAGGTCTCGTGTGTGAGTGATCGAGTGTGTGTTTGCGTCGAGTCTCGCGACCGCGTGCATTTCCTTTTCCTTAGCCGATCTGGAGATTCGCGGCGCGAGGGTTGCGTCGCGCGAGATCACGCGGGGTACGCATGCCGCGGGAGTGTCGCGTGCATGCGTGGTGTGAAGGAGTCGCGACGACCGAGAGAGTGTGAACGGCGGTGTGAGAGTTTGCGATACCCCGGGCCGCTTCCGCCGTTGTCGGTGGCGGGTTTCGCGAGGACGGAGCGTCCGGAGCGGGATCCCCTGCCGACCAGCGCGGCCGGCGCGGCCGGGAACGAGCGAAAGGCTCGCCGTAGTTAGCCGTCGGGGACTGCCCGGCGGAATTTACGTTTTGCACGTCGTTGTAAGACGGGCCGACGGGTCGGCCCGGATACCCAGTCTCGCGGGCCAAGCGCCCCGGCCGCGGGTTGTTCGTGAATCTTTGCGTAATTCGTGTAATCGTCCTTCGTGAAGTGTTGCGTGTGCGACGGTGCTCGTACCGTTCGCGAGAGACATTCCTGTCAAGTGCGTCCATGTCGTCCGAGTAGGGTTTATCGCGAATGTAATTTCTGCCGTTGAGTTCGCGCCGGAGTGTTCCGTGTCGCAGAGAGTATCGCGGCGTGTTGTTTCCCCCGATCTCGGGGCCTGAATTATTGTCGCCAGCGACGCCGCCCGCTATAGCGGCCACTCAACCGGCGTGTTAACGCCGCCTGATATTAAACCCAATTTTATTTATATTATTTTTTCTGCGTTTCTTTTCGTGTACGTCTCCCTCCGTGTGTTTCGTCCGTCGCGTGAGTTCCTCGAGTCCCGTGGCCTCTGGAATCTTTAGTGGCAACCACCGCCCCGCCCCTCTGCCGTTAGGCGAGCTAGCCTGCCCGTGACGAGGGCCGCTCCATCTCGTTCGCGCGATTTCGCGAATTTCGCGACGTGACGCGTGCAAGACCGCGCCTGGCGCCCAACCTTCGTTTTTCGCGTGGAGTTTTCGGCCCGCGGCACGGTACGCGCGGAGCTACCGAGATCCCGCTCTTTTCCGGCGCGTTACCATTCCCTTCCCCTCGGTTTTTGCCGACGACCCGATCCGTCCGCATCCCGCGCTTCTCGCGCCCGGCGACCACACTCCCCGTCGTCGGCGCGCCTTCGCTTAAGATCCGCGCGCGACAGCGAGAGCGGGACGGCAACACCCGTCCGTCCGCGTATAACGGGAGGGCGGAGAACTTTAAAGAAGAGAGAAAAGTTCGTCGCAATGTATA
>NW_011957526.1:0-1427 GCF_000949405.1 Vollenhovia emeryi | reverse complement strand
AAAGAATCAACAGCTGATTTCTTTTGCTAGATGCGGTCAATATAAACTGTTAAACTTTCTGACAAAATCGATTGGCCGATAATATTACAAAAGACATAACGCAACTTATGGTTAGTATCTGCATTACTTGCATTACATTTTAATACACGTGTATTTACCAATGCGGATCACACTGAATGATCGCTCGCTCGATACGTTAAAACAAGCGCTTCAGAAAAGTAATGGATACAAGAGAGTAAATGGAAAACGTATATGCAGTACAAATCTAGTACATTGTAATTAGTTATCATTTATTTTTCGTTAACATCATTTTAGGACTCGTATAAAACACGCGTTCACAGATTACATCTAGCAGTAAATATAAGGGCCAATTCTGTACTTTTATTTCTACGATGATCATTATTCTGTAAACATCGGGACATAATTGCTCTCATGTTTCGTTAGTGAAGAGTAAGATCGGTGAACACAAGATCTAAAACTAGCAGTGCACGAGTGATAAAATATGTTCGTGTCACACAGCAGTCATGCATATTTTTTTCTCAAAATATCAGTCATATGTAAGTATCAAAATCACAGTGGAGTATTCATTATACCAAGATTTAATTTCCTTTTTCCAACATTTAGGTTCCTCTTTGTCGTTTTCTAGAACAGAAAAACTATGTATCCATCTATCAGGAAACGATATTCTCACGAAGAAAATAAAAAGATTACTCACTTTCTTCATTTACATCGTCACTAGTATTTTTTCCAAACTCGTTAATACCTCAGAATTGCATAAACGATACATGGGGGAAGAATTGACTGATCATTACTAGTATGTTTGTAAAAATGTGGTGCGGTGTTCTTGTAGTAGTAAATATAATTCCTATAGAATGTTTTTTTAACTTCACCTTGTCTATAAATAATTTTGCTCTCGCAAGCACCTGCTCTTCCTTGTCGTATTTGGAGTTGAAAATCACAGACCACGTCTGTATAAAACCAATAATTATAACAGCGATACAATGCTCTGTTGATATTTCCGTATCTTTTTTATAAATTATTTTTTCTACACCACCCCACACAGAATCAATTTTGTGTCCTTTGCTGGATATATGCAAAGAAAAATTAACATGTATTATCAAATATTAGCATTTTTTTGTACAACAGTTGGACAGTTGGGCCGAATAATAAGCTTGGATGTGTCGTGTTGCTCGGAGTAAATGTAAATCATACCTTTCTTGCCATGTATAGAGTGGCGATCGTGGCGCAGAGGATTGTGCGCTGGTCTGGTAATCCTAAGACCCGGGTTCAAAACCAAACAAAACATTGTTGGTTTTTCGTTCGATTGCCACATAGAGAAGTGAATACCTATAGAGAGAGGTGTTATAAGAGGTTTGGGCACGTTCCTTCAAAAATGCCTTGTAACCCTAAGGGGAATCAATAAAATG
>NW_011957525.1:0-1427 GCF_000949405.1 Vollenhovia emeryi | reverse complement strand
AGATCCGAAGAGATCTGATTCGATCTGCAACCCAACTTTGCAAACTAAGAATGATCAGATTTGGTGCTCACAACATATGTCTGGTTGGGTCTGACTAAACCTGGTGAGATCTGATGCGTATCTCAGGAGATCGGAAGAGATCCGACTGGACTTGCGATTCAATATCGAACAGCAGCAATGGTCAGATCTTGTGAAATCGGACTAAAGTTTAGCATGTCTGGCTGGATCTGATCAGATCTGGCCATGCAGATCTGACGAGATAAAATTTTGTCCAATCAGATCTGACTCTACTATAATTTCAGATCTCGTTGTATCTCATTTTATCAAATCAGACATGGTCAGATCTCCTCCATTTTTTCCCGGGTAATTATTCAAAATTGTCGTCTTAGCCCGGCCCACCTCCCAATTCGAGCGCGTGGCGAGATGTGACCGCCCAGCGGTAAAATTTATTGTCAAATTTGGCGGTCACATCTCGCCACGCGCTGGAATTGGGAGGTGGGCCGGGCTAAGACGACAATTTTGAATAATTAATGACTCGTTATCTATTGCGAAAATTGCAAAATGGTACAGGACTTTTCGACTCGGTCTAGTCCGCTCTACCTGCACACCAAAAAGTCCCCAATATTCAATGACACCCTGTGTATACGAATAATCCGAAAACTTATTGTAAAATGTCGGACAACCTTTCAGATCATAATCGTACATACATGGTATGTCCCAAAAGTAATGCGTCGCATTTTTTTTGACGCGACTATAGTATGTCGCAGAGCGGTCAGACCGATTTGGATAGGATGGGGGAAGTTAAAGCTTTCCAACGGTTCCGCGCTGAGTTGTCTCCGTGCCCTGGGTAGGTCACAACGTGTCTGTTTGTGAGCTCCTGTGTAGAAGTCTCGTCGTACTTACGATGGAGAAAACTGTAGAGGAAAGATACGCGATCAAGTTTTGCGTGAAACTGAACAAGACGCCGCTGGAAACTTTCGAGATGCTTCAGCAAGCCTTCGGTGACGATTGTCTGTCCAGATCGCAGCCAGGTGGCACAAGATGTTCAAAGAAGGCCGGAAGGAGGTCGCCGACGAAGCCCGCCAAGGACGCCCTTCAACGTCGCGAAACGACGACAGTGTGACTCGTGTGCGCCAGTTGCTGAATTCTGACCGTCGAATGAGTGAGCTCTCTCAAGTTGGCAGGACCAAATCAGCAAAATCGAATGCGACCTATTGGATTTTTTAGTACTCATTTTGTACTAATTTGTACCACCAAAAATAATTTTGTACCCCGTGTCATTTAAGAAAAACTCGTGGCGCTGCTAGCTTTATATTAAGCTAGCAGGACCACACCAAAAAATAATTAAAAAAAATACAACAAAGCAGAAATAGTTAGTCCTGAATTTGTACTAATTTGTACCATTAAAGACAAATTGAAATATTCCT
>NW_011957524.1:0-1426 GCF_000949405.1 Vollenhovia emeryi | reverse complement strand
AATGTGGGTGCAACCCCCGTCGAGATCAGACAAGAGATGAGATATCTCGGTCTGATACTCGACGGCCGATGGAGTTTCACGAGCCACCTTGCCGGTGATGCGAAAAGGGCAGGGGGGAGGGCGGCAAAGTTAGGTCGTCTCCTCCCAACCTGGGCGGCCCAGACGGCAGGGTTCGTCGGTTGTACGCGAACACCGTCAAGTCGGTAGCGCTCTACGGGGCCCCTGTTTGGGCCCCACGGCTCGCGGCATCGAGGCACGCGCGCGCCAGCATGGCCCGCGCCTTTCGCCCGATTGCCGCGAGGATATGTAGGGCCTACCGGACGGTGGCGTACAACGCGGCGGCGGTGATCGCCGGCCTCCCCCCGATGGAGTACGCGGCAGAGGAACATTACAATATGTTCCTCGAAAGCCACGACTCCGAGGGGAGGCCGATTAGATGGACGGCGAACCACCGTGCTCGGAGGCGACTCCAGCACCGGCAGCGCGCAATCGCCAAATGGCGAGAGGCGTTAGTAGCCTCGGGGGACACTACCCCGGGGCTCCGCGTCGTCGGTACAATCGGGCCCCTCCTCGACCAGTGGGTCGATAGAGGATGGGGCGGGTTGTCCTTCCGAATGACGCAGGTGCTGACTGGGCATGGCTGCTTTGGTCACTACCTGTGTCGTATCGGAAGGGAGCAGAACTCCGGCTGCCACCACTGTGCGGCCGAAGACGACACCGCCCAGCACACGCTGGGCGAGTGTCCGGCGTGGGCGGGAGAGCGGGAGGCGCTCACCCGTATTGTGGGGCAGGACCTCTCCCTTCCAGCGGTGATCACCGCGATACTGGAAGAGGAGAGGTCCTGGCACGCGTTTGCCTCCTTCTGCGAGAAGGTCATCTCGCAGAAGGAGGCAGCGGAGCGGGAGAGGAGGGGGCAAGTCCCTCGTCCTCGCCCGCAACAGCAGCGGCGGCAGCAGCGCCGGGCTCGGGGAAGACATCCCCGGGCTCGGCCTGCTCGGCCCGCCGTGGGGAATGGGGTGGGAGCTGAGCCAGACGGGGGGAGAGCTGACGGGGAAGCGTTATCTCTCCCGGCCTCCCCTCCTATGACGCGGAGCCGGGCGAGGATGTTACTCGCCCGTGCTCCCGCTTCCACCCCACCCCCTACTCCGCCGCCCACACCACCGCCCTGACGGGCGGGGGAGGGGATGCCCGCAAGTCGCGGGTAAGTCCCCTCCCCTCGTAGTGGGCGGAACACCGCCGAGGCGGTTAGGAGAAGGCCCTCCCCCAATGTTAACGGGGGAGGCGGCCTGGGACTGGCGGGCTGGGACTCCCGCCAGTCCCTGCCTCCACGGAGGCGGGCGGTAGAGGTCGTGGACGCCTCTGCCGCCCAAAAGAGTAGTGGACTCCCCCTGCGGGGGGGAGTCCCCCTCCCCCACACCATCGGGGG
>NW_011957523.1:0-1426 GCF_000949405.1 Vollenhovia emeryi | reverse complement strand
AGAGAGTGTGTGTGTGAGCGTGTTCGAGCCGAGGGTCGCGGTCGCGTGGAGTAGAGCCGGTCGTTCTGGAGATTCGCGGCGCGAGGGTTGCGTTGCGCGAGATCACGCGGGGTACGCATGCCGCGGGAGTGTCGCGTGCATGCGTGGTGTGAAGGAACGTCGCCGTAGAGTCGCGACGACCGAGGAAGTGCGAGCGGCTGAGTGAGTGTTTGCGATGCCCCGTGCCGCTTCCGCCGTTGTCGGTGGCGGGTTTCGCGAGGACGGTGCGTCCGGAGCGGGATCCCCTGCCGACCAGCGCGGCCGGCGCGGCCGGGAGCGAGCGAAAGGCTCGCCGTAGTTAGCCGTCGGGGACTGCCCGGCGGAAGATTGCACGTCGTTATGAGACGGGCCGATCCGTCGGCCCGAGTACCCAGTCTCGCGGGCGAAGCGCCCCGGCCGAGTGTTGCGTGTGCGACGGTATTCGTACCGTTCGCGAGAAAATTACTGTCGAGTGCGTCCGTGTCGTCCGAGTAGGGTTTATCGCGTACGGCTAATCTCTGCCGTGGAGTTCGCGCCGGATTGTTCCGTGTCGCCGAGAGTATCGCGGCGAGTTGTTTCCCCCGATCTCGGGGCTGGTACCATTGTCGCCTGCGACGCCGCCCGTTATAGCGGCCGCTCACCCGGCTGGTTAACGCCGCCCTATATTAAACTCGATTTTATTATATTGAATTCTTGAGTTTCTTTTCGTGTACGTCTCCCGTCGTGTGTCTCGTCCGTCGTGTGAATTTCTTAGGTCCCGTAGCCTCTGGAATCTTTTAGTGTCAACCACCGCCCCGCCCCAATCAACAAAATGATGTTTAAAAAATATTTGGTAATACTGAAGGAGAGGGGCAACCTCACCGATCTGACTGTAACTTAGCAATATTGTGTATTTCGATGCGTAAAACACAACTGTAAAAGTAAAAATCGTCGCTCTGCCCTGCGAAGCGAGATATTAATTGTTAAAGTTGACAACTTGGTAATTCTTCAGTATAGCTACACTACCTCAAAAATCAATTTAAAAAATTTTATTCGACGCGTTTTTCAACGAGAAACAACTTTTTCCTAAGCAAAATGGTAATTGTTCAGAATAGCTACATCACCTCCAAAATCAATCAAATTAGTCTCATTCGACGCGTTTTTTACCGAGAAACAACTTTTTCCTTAGACAAAATCGTCGCTCTGCCCTGCGAAGCGAGATATTAGTTAAAGTTGACAACTTTTAGGGTTAGGAAATCTGTCATACCGACGAAATCAGACTAAATGCACGTCATATGCAGTGACGTATTTCCACGTGAAACGAGATCCACTCCACACTTCAGACATGGTTTGGGTAGGGTTATATCTTAACGAAGTGGAGCCCCCCCGAAGGGGGGGCGGAACATACTGTCTCCACGCATGTACTTCC
>NW_011957522.1:0-1426 GCF_000949405.1 Vollenhovia emeryi | reverse complement strand
ACTTCCCTAACCGTGCAGCTAGATTCTATGTTTTTGGTGATCTCCTCAATGTCGAGGTCCTGTGGAATGCCTCTAATGGTGCCCATTCTCGACAGGCGATAGGCCGGGGCGTATGCCTGCAAGCCTTTGGCTGCCAGAATGCGGTTGCCAATAAGTCGATTCGCCTCACTTAGGGCAAATACCTCTATAGAAACGTGCCCCCTTCCCAACCTCTTAACTTCACCCACACCCTTAGGGAAAATGGAGGTTACAGCTCTACTGATATGCAGAGGATGCAACGGGGTAGAATTGTTGTCCTTGATGTGCACTATATATGGAGAAGAATCCTTGGCGGAATACTTTTCCAAAGGCTTATTAACGTTAGTTGCACCGGTAGAGATAGGAGCGGACTTACCGATTGCCGGTTTATCCTTTGCCTCCTTGGACTGAAGGGCGATACGATTAGGAGACTCTAAATCCACAGTCACATCCATGGCTTCCATTATCTCATCCTCGCGCGGGAGGGGGGGGGATGATGCAACCTTATTAGAAGTTGCAGGCGGAGAGTCTTTAGAGGAAAAAGCAGAGGGGAGAGGAACTCCTTCCGAGTTATAACCGCTCTTAACGCAACTGGCCATCAGGAGGTCGAAATCGCCTTCTGACGGATTAACCGGTCCCCTGGCCAAAACCTTTTGCAAACTCGCCATGACCGGGCGGAATGCCCGACTCGCGCTTTTGCGATTGACACTAGAGCTGCCACGCTTTATTCCTGGGCGTCTCTTAGGCTGGTCCTCTTGAAGTCGCGCGGAAAGTCGCGCGATAGTGTTTAAAAGAGAAGAAACCTCCTCAGTAACCGGCGGTGATTCATTGCCGTTCAAAACTTGAGCGGGAGGGGAAGAGGAAGAGGAATTCCACTTTAAGGGCGGCGAGGAAGTCACGATTGCAGCAGGGATGTCTTTGCAGGCTGAATATGAGCATGAGGCATCCGTAGGCGAGGGGAGGACAGGGGGGCTGTTAACAGTCTCACCCGAGCCCTCAGAAGTTATTTCGCAAGAGGCCGAAGCCTCTTGCATATTACAGGGAATCCTCAGAACACTGGACAAAGGGAACACTACACTTGCTAAAAGCACAAATACAAAATCGCGCGAAAAACACACGAATGCAGCGCACTCACGCCCGAATCGAAATCACCGATCTAAAGGACACTCGTCGCACACGTCCGTCACTGGCGGGCTCGTCGAGACGAATGTCTGGTACCAGTCATGCAAACTTTGGGTTCACAGCACCATTGGAGCTACACTCGAGCACCGTCGGAGGTGCACTCCAGCACCATCTGTGGTGCACGACGGTGCTCACGTACACAAGCGTAAAACCCGTGTCCGTGTGCACCCGTGCTCGGCAGCGGCTCGGTCGAGCTCGGCTTGGCTTCGGGCATTAGAGAGAGAGA
>NW_011957521.1:0-1426 GCF_000949405.1 Vollenhovia emeryi | reverse complement strand
CCCCGCCGCCGATCCCCGGACCCTCCGCGGGGGTTTTTTCCTCCGCGGCCCGGAGAACGGCGGCCCATGTTGCCCCTCCTCCCGCTCCCCTCAAGTCCGGGAGCGATACGGCCGCGGCGGCCGGCGCGCGGGGGGTGCGCTCCGACAGGCGCTCCCCCGCCCGTCGCCCCCCATCGCCCCAGCCCCCACCAGCCCCCCACCTCTCCTACTCCTCCCCTTACGGGGAAGGATCAGCACGGGGACGGGAGGGGAACGGGAGCCAAGCTCCCCCCGCTCCTCCCCCCCTCGCTCCCGCGTTGTCGCGGGATCTCCCCATAGTGGGCCCCCAAAAGGAGCCCGCATCTTCTGTCGGCGGCCTCCTCGGCCAGCCGAACTACCTCTTCTCTGAGGCCGCTCGGCCACACCGGAGGGGCCGCCGACTTGCCCTCTCCACACAGGGGGGGCATCGCTCCCGCCTCCCCCTCCGTCTGGCAGGACTGCTCCTCCCCCGCCACCCTTGCGGGGGAGGTCGCCCTGTCGCACTTCTCCCACGGGGGGGGCGTTTGCGTCGCTACCCCCCTACCCATCCCAGCGGGAGAGGTCGGCCTCTCCCGCGTCTCTCGCGGGGGGGGCGTCTGTGTGGACGCCCCTCTCCGCTCGGCCACCTTCGCAGGAGAGGTCGCCCTCTCCCGCACTTCTCTGAGGGGGCTCGGGGACGTCATCGTCCCCGTATCTCGTCTTTCGGGAGGGACGAGTCGCGCCATCGCCCTCCCGAAGTCCCCCTCTGCGCGCTCCAGCCTCAGCGCAAGGGCCTGCCCCCGTTTCCACAGTGTGTAAACGGCGACCATGGCCCCTGCCACATCCTCGGGGAGGTACCCCCTTATCCTCTCCGGGAACACCTCCCCGAGGTCCTCCTCGGTCTCGCCCATGTGGATGGAGTACGGTGCCAGGTCTTTTAGCGCCCTCTCCGCCCAGTCAGCGTCGGTCAACTCCTCGGCCGTCCTGAAGGCCGAGTAAAAATACTCGTCCTCCCGGCCAGCCATACAGCGCCCCCAGCAGTCCCCCATATAACTCAGCCAGGGTGTCACCCGGGCCGGTCTCTCCGGTGGAACCGGGCCCAGCTCCTGGCCCTCCAAGGGGTCCGCAGACGCTTCCGTCCGGCCTCCACGGGCCGCCTCCCCCTCAGCCCCCTTCGCCGCTCTCTCCCTTCTCTCCCACCTCGACCGCGTCCTGCGGCCGGCGGAAGCGTCGGGAGAGTGTCCGGCGCCCTCATCCTTGAGGGATTTTCCCCCCTTTCCCCGAATTTTTTGTGATGAAGAGGCCATCGCAAAAATTCCCACGACCCGCGGCGGCTATCCCGGTAGGGCATGCCCTCCTCCCCCATCCCTGTGGGAGGCCCCGAGTCCTCCCGGGGACCGGGATATGGCTCTGGCTGGGGGAAACTAAC
>NW_011957520.1:0-1426 GCF_000949405.1 Vollenhovia emeryi | reverse complement strand
CCCTATAAAATGAAAAAAAAACTTTTCAATTCGACCAGTTTTCGCGAAGTTACGCTTATTTGAAATTCGCCAAATTTTGATGTAAATTTCTTGTTGCGTTAATTTTTTTGACCAGTGTATGTATATGTATATACATATGGCTTATATAAAGAAACAATCTTCGGCACAAATGTAATGTTGGAGACGCGCATATCGAGCATTCGCACGGGAGATCAAGAACCTTGAGCTTGTTTGTCGCAAGTCAGATAAACAAGCTCAGGGCAAATGATCCGTTAGCAATAATACACGCGGCCAATATTTTGCATCTGTAAGTCGATTAGCGGGCACGCGCCGCGCTGGCGAGCACGCCATCACGGCCCAATCGACACTCGCCGCGGGAAGAAAGCCGTTCATCACCGGCTACGCGGCGAGAGCTAATTGGCTTAGACCACCTTTGTCACGGGGTACGCGGTCTAATAAATGTGAGCTGCGGACCCCGCTCGCCACTGATCGCTTCTCGCTTTCGTCAGTACCGCTTATCGCAAAACCGCAATTATACAACCGCCTTATATCGACCCTCGCTGTGCTTTTGGACTTTTGAAATTATCGCGACCCGTGCTTCTCCTATCGGACACTTTCTCTCTCTCGCGCCGGAATCAGAACGCGCCTGAAAGGAACGTGTGATATTAATAGTGAACCACCTTCTTTGTTAAGATTTTATTTGGCGTAGTGAATTAAAGGTTTTGAGTTTATTATCTTTCGCTGGCTTACTGCTCCCGATCCAATCTTAAAACAGCGCGCACTCCGACATGTAAATTATATTAATACTACCATCCAATGGATAGAACAAACATTTATTTAATATAAAAAATCCATTATTAAAAATTATTCAGATAATGTTAAAAAATCATTTTATTACATTAAAAATTTGAGACTTCCTCGGTTTTCCTGATCGACTAGTTTTACACGTTTCCGGGTAGTCGCCACGTGTAGAAATTGCTTAATTAATTCGCAAACATTGTAGTTTGTTTCATCAAGGCTGACAGGCACTCTGATATTTTATTTAACGTTTATTTAACGTTAAAATTTATTTTGTGTCATCTTTAAAAAACGATTTTTAAACGTTAAAAAATCGTTTTTTAAACATTTAAAAAACATTTTTTTAATGGAAAAAAGGGATCTATCCCATTGATTAAACGTTTTTTAAATGTTTTTTAAACCTTTTTTGCAATAAATAAAAAACGTTTAAAAAACGTTTAAAAAACATTTCTCTGCTGATTGGGCTAAGTGAAGTCGAAACGTTCACCGATGTAAATAGTTAAGAATAAAACTTTATTTATTTTTTAAAAAAACATCCAGCATACCAGCTCGTTAAATTTGGCCTACAAAACTCATATTACTCGTAATTTTTGTAACTTTTGAGTTAATTTAAATTAAGTATACAGGG
>NW_011957519.1:0-1426 GCF_000949405.1 Vollenhovia emeryi | reverse complement strand
CGATACCGAAAATCGATAGCAAGTCACAGAATCGCCGTACAGGTTTCAAGAACGAATAATTAATAATGCCAGCTCAATAGACGTGGGGTTATTACTGCTTCATGATAACGTTCGACCATATGTTTCAAGAACAACAGTTTAGAAATCTAGAAATCTAGAAACTTGCTATCGATGGTTTTCGGTATCGTTAACCAACCTATGAAAGCTGTGCTTTTAACGACTTTGCTGTCGCTAGTTAATTTCGATACCGAAAAACATCGATAGCAAGTTACAGAATCCCGGTACTGGTAAAATCATTAATGCCGGAAAATACTGTTCTCAGATGGAGGAAATGCACCAGCAATTACGCTTTAAGCAATAAAAACCTGTAATATGCATATTGCTTTATGATAACGCTCGACCACATGTAAAGGACGAGGGCTGAGGGGCAAGGGGCGAGAGCCGAGCGTCGAGCAGTGAACGACGCGGGGCGGGGGGCGAGCGGTGAGGGGCGAGCGGGGAGTGTATACTGAAGCTCACTGCTCGCTGCGTGACAACTTTTTTTCGGCGCGTCGCTCCACCTCTCGCTATTAGATGATGCCCCACCGTTGCCTGCCGAGTCCGGCCTGCCGCCTTCTACGCTCTCATTCGCTCAGACATTAAAATTAATTTCTCGATAACTATTGCGAATTTTGCAAAATGGTATAGGAATTTTCTATTCAGTTTGCCCCAGTCTATCTGCCATTTACGGGTGATACGGGTACTAGGACACACCCTGTATATACTTTTATATTAAGTAAAGTATATAGCGCTTTTAACTATCCTTTTAACTACCCTTTTACCTATTTATCCGTTCTTTTTACGTATCTTCTATTTTATCCTCTCTGTTCTATCTCTATTCTACATTAAATCCATTCAATCATTCATATTTCATTTTTGGAAATGTATATAATTATTGTCTTTACTTTCGTATCAAAGAAAATAATTATGTACATTTTCTCCCGACGAAAGAGACTATCACCTTCTCGCGGTTTTCGTCGGGCAACAATGTGTACGTTTACTCTATTTACAAAAACTGTATTCTTCTCTTCAGTCATTGTCGCCTGATACATTTTTACTTTTTACTGGAGAGAATCCTTCAATTCTTGTTCATCGTTAAAAATTAATGCAAATTAATAGATTTTTAATACAAATGTGTACTATTAATAAAATTATCGTAAATCATCTTTTTAATCAATTATTTTAAAATATTAACAGATGATTTCTTTACAAAAAGACGTACACGTTGGCCAAGAGTGGACACCTATCATTCTTTTTATTTTTTCTATCATTTTAATTATTTCATTAAGACATGGTAGTGTCTCATACATAAAACAGACGCGAGATGATATAGACAAGCCAAGCCGCTAGCCGTTACATCGAAAATTGTTAGCTGAAACCATGGTGG
>NW_011957518.1:0-1425 GCF_000949405.1 Vollenhovia emeryi | reverse complement strand
AAAAATCATTGTATATAGACGAAAAATTATTTTCTTAGAGGATTTTTTGAGGTTGCTGATTACGAATCTGATGCCGATACTTTAAAATATAATATGTGGTATCTAATATGGAATTTTTACTACTAAAAATTCATCAAAAACTTCAAATTTATTTTCTACTTCAGTCATAAAGTGAGCATCAGTTTTTATTAAACTTTTCATTTCAGAATCCATAGCTCTTTTCCAGTTCTCAGCTTCATGAGACTTTATAGCCTCCTCAAATGTACTTGGTATGTTAGCATCGCAATATTTACTTGAATAAAATTTGTTTTAAAATAATTACTGAAATATTTGTTATTAGGTTTACTAAGTCTTGAAGAACGTCTCGGCTCTGGATTCTGAACTTTTTCTTTGAGTGTATCGCATTTTGAAATTTCTGTTTGTTTTTTATTCACTTTTTCTGTGGTCTCCTCTACTTCAAAACTTTGGTTCTCATCGCTTTCATCTTTACTTTGGCTTACATCTCTTTCGCGGTCATCTTCCATATTATCATTCTCATCGGATGAACCTATACATTTTACTCCCTCTTCGATGACGTCAACATGTCTTGCATTCATAATTCTATTATTTATTAATACTCTATACCCTGTTTCTGTATAACCAAGTAGCACTCCTAACCTAGCTTTGTCATCCCATTTTGTTTTTCTCAACTGTTCCGGTATTCTAACGTAAATTCTACTTCCATATATCTTTAAGTACTTTACATTTGGTTTTTCCTTGAAGAATATCACATACGGTGACTTGTTCCTTTCTATTGTATTCGCTAATGTCCTATTTTTCAAATAAGCTGCTGCTTTTACAACTTCAGGCCAGTACATTCTATTTACTTTTGCTTCTTTCAATAAACACCTAGCCGTATCCATTATTGATCGAGTATACCGTTCTACCACTCCATTTAATTCGTGAACATACGGTTGACATGGATTCAAATGTATTCCCTTTTCTCTTATAAAGTTATAAACCTCTGTATTTAAGTATTCTTTGCCATTGTCACAAAATAGGTTTTTTACCCTTTTTTCAGTCAAGTTTTCCACTAAATTAACATAATCAACAAAACATTTATGAGTATCTGACTTTGATTTGATAGTATAGACTCTAGCTAACTTACTATAATCGTCTATGAATGTCAAAAAATACTTTTCACCACCGTTTCCTTCAGTTGGGTGAGGCCCATTAAGATCGGTGTGAACAATCTCCAAAACATCTTTTGCTCTATGCCTATTATTATCGAACGGTAGGTTGCTCATTTTACTTTCAATACATATAGCACACTTTATGAATTCCTTTTCTAATTCTTTAGGCAGACCAGTTAACAACTCTTCTTGACACAATTTATTCAGATATTGGAAGTTTACATGTCCCAACGTTCTGTGCCATTTTTCTTTT
>NW_011957517.1:0-1425 GCF_000949405.1 Vollenhovia emeryi | reverse complement strand
CAATGAATTTTCCACTGAACAGATTTCAGTCCAAGGGTAATAAAATCACGATGGAACCAACAGGTGATGCCATTTGATAGAAACCCTGCTATCTCATATTTGGAGCATATCTCATAATGACTTTCCTATATTTTTTTGTGCTACATTTAGAAAAATAAAACTTGATAGTGGATAGAAAGAGATTAAAACTTTATCTCTTTATCGTTGATTTCTTTTCTGCATAATTTACTAATAGAGTGCGATTAACATACAGTCTTACAAGGTATTTTCTCCTACCTTACAACACTTGTTTTTATAATGATCGTGTCAAGATAGGTTTATCGTTACACGCAATTGCAATTTGCATCATTAACCTTTTGCATTCTGCAATAAATTCTACATTTGATTTTTAACGCTTCGATATTTACCGATCGTTGCATACTGCTGTAAGAAATTGCCATTGTAAGATTAACGTTAAGTCGGCGTTTAAATACACCCAAATACGCCAAACTTCTTAGCATCGGTCACATTGTGATAAGCAAAAATGATAGTAACTTGCGCAATTAATTGATTACGTAAGTGATTATTAATCGCCTCGTTTAAGACTTTTACACCCACACCCACTTTTTGTAAAACGTGACAGTAAGGTTTCGACCAA
Organism: Vollenhovia emeryi; assembly: GCF_000949405.1. NCBI lineage: Eukaryota > Metazoa > Arthropoda > Insecta > Hymenoptera > Formicidae > Vollenhovia > Vollenhovia emeryi. Next base: position 788 of record NW_011957517.1, on the reverse strand, counting down.
TCGCGTGGCTCGATTTGCTTGTCGTTGCCGTCCGTAAGCGAGTCGAGCCACGCGATTGGTCGAAACTTTACTGTTACATTTTACGGAAAGTGTGTGTAAAGGCCTTGTAGCACACTGTTTAGGTTATACCTTATATTTGACCTGTTCCCGATAGGTCGTGACGCTGTAACCAATTGATAAACGACTCGGCCCGGCTTGGGTTAGGTCTCTTTTTCGATTGCCCTGACCTGATGTCAGCCGCGCGATATAACGCATGTAAACGCAGGTACCTTAAAGTTCCTCAAATTTAAAGAGATAACGTTCAACTGAGGCATTCCACCTATTAGGTGGTAAACTTAGTTTCCGCGGTATTTTTTGTTTAACAAACCCATTTATTTCGATATCAAAAGCAAAAAATACATCAGTCAAAGTGTTTGCCCTCGCTAGCTATACATTTTTCCCATCTTTCTGACAATGAGTGGATTCCGCAACGATAGAACGATTGGTCTTTTGATGCAATCCATTCATCGATCCATTTTCGTACATCCTCGTAATTTTTCAAGTGTGTATCCACCAATCCGTGCTGCATCGATCGGAACAAGTGATAATCTGGAGGAGCCAGGTCTGGTGAATACGCTTGGGCGCAATTACCATAAGCTTCGACAAGTAATTTATGAGCTGTAGCTGCAGTTTTTTTTTCAAATCAAAGCGTAATGAAACGGCACATGTCGAAAAAAAAACAACTTATCACGGTCCATGTTTAAACAAAAGAAAAAAATGGCACTGTTCGCTTAAATGAATCTTTTCTT
>NW_011957516.1:0-1425 GCF_000949405.1 Vollenhovia emeryi | reverse complement strand
TATAATATTAATAGATAGATAGATTGTTTCTGATTATATAGTAGTAAATACATTCTTCGCATTATACATTCTTCATAAGAGATCTTCAATACAATCTTTTATATTTCAATATGATGTTATATATATTTTCATATAATTATATCTAATTAGATATAGACTTTTCCCCCGAAAAGATTTTCGAAAATTTTTCGGGGGAAAAGTTTAATTATAGGTAATCATTTCATGATCCAATTTCAAGATATTGGTCGTACTAGTTAGTTCTCTATAACATAGCTTATTATAAACTTGTTAAAATTTGATTTGTAAAGTCTGTCTTTAAGATAATAGAAATGTGTTCGGAAATTATTTTATCAAGCCAAATGTATTCTAAAATGTTCATAATAATTGTGGATTAAAGAAATATGTATTTTTTTATTTGCCGGTAATCGTCATTTCATGATTTCTTATGTATAAACTATTACAAAATAGGCATACCGTAATAATATAATAATGTGTACTTATTTACAGGAAAATAATACAAATATCTTGCCAACAACTAGAAAACACGAGGAAAATCTTAAACGAAATCAGTCTACAAAGGTATACAATATCCTTACATTACATCCTTACATCTCTTAAATTGAGTCAGTGAACATTTCTTCAACAAAATTAGGCCACTGAATCCATCAGTGGCCTAATTTTGTATTATAGAATCAGTGAATCATATAAATTTAGTTCACTGATGAGTCTTCTGCACATAATTTGATTATTTTCATTTCTGTGTTTTAAGTATTTACTGTATTTAACAAATCGTTAGTATTTAGAGTTTTACCGAAATATACAGTTCTAATTCAATTTTAGTCTAACAATAAGTTTCTAGATAATTTTTCCTTGGGCGTGCTGATGATTGCGAATTATACATTTTACTGGCTAAATCTGTGACTAAATAAATTTACTGAAGCAATAAGTAAATATTCACTAATCCGAAATGATATATTTATAACTGTAATCATCAACGACTATTTGCTTAAAATCAGTAAGATTTCACTGCTTCTATTCAAAAGAATACACCTCTATGATCTTCATGTTATATTATTTGTATACTCCTACTAACATTAAAAGATCCCTTATAAATTTTGACAAAATTTATATATTTATTTCACAGAAAATTACTCCTACTGCAACCAAACCCTGTATACCACAGGATACAAAAGTAAGTTACTCTTCCATTCTTTATTATTTTACTTCCGTTAGTGTTTGCATTTTGTGTAATTTTGATTGATATACAGTAACGTAATGAAATGCATTTTTTAAATTTCAATATTTATATTTATGAATAAATATCATCATAATCGTGTTTAGTTGACAGAAAAATATTCCTTTCCCGCGGCGTTGCACATAAAAAATAAAAAATTTCTAACAATCGGTAAATATATCGATGAAGGG
>NW_011957515.1:0-1425 GCF_000949405.1 Vollenhovia emeryi | reverse complement strand
CGCCGCGGATCGCGTAGCGCCGCGGTCCTCCCCGCGCCATCGCGGATCGCGTAGCGCCGCGGTCCTCCCCGCGCCATCGCGGATCGCGTAGCGTCGCGGTCCTCCCCCTACCCGCGCGAATCGCCGCAGAATATCTCCTTCCCCGCGCCCCGCGGATCGCCGCGGAATATCTCCCTCCCCGCGCCCCGCGGATCGCCAAGCGTCGTGGAATAATAAGCGTGGAACTCTCTGACATCATGATAATCACACCTTGTCACACCTTGATAAGAAAGTCATCAGCCAGGTTTCGGCGCTTGATCCCGTGACTCATACCTGCCCAGCACCTAGATATCTGTTACATGTCACGTAGTGACAGGTCAGCACCTTGCGTGACGTCAAGGTCGCGTACTCCCCCTCCTCCCCGCGGTCCCCTCGCCGCGGAGTACCCCCCTCCCCGCTGTCCCCTCGCCACGGGGTACCCCCGCCCCGCTCCCCTCTCGAAGCCCCATGGGTTAGAACCGGCCTATATACCCTACTATTTTTATTTTCAGTCTCTAATAACTCTTTAGCCTGATCTTCATTTAGGATATTAAAATCAATAATTGTAGGACTGTTTTCAACTAATTCAAAAAGTACTGGAGCACTTGAAATACTTGAAGTACTTTGCACAACACTTGAAGTACTTGAAGAATTTCGCAAATCAGGTATTTTACTCGATGTTAGGCTCTAAAAAATATTATAATGATAAATGAACAATTGTAATAATATAAATATAAAAAATTTTTGTATATCATGATATTTGAAGGAGAAAATAAAACGTACGTAATCATTGTACTTTTTACGAAGTATTATTCGATCTTTAAGATTTGGAATTAATTGTTCAAAGTCACGGAAATTGCAGTCCTTTAAAAGATCATCCAAATTATCGATATTGTTGATTTCATTTTCTGTGCAAAATGAATGACAGGGATACACACACATTTAGTAAACATTAATTAATTCGGTAAATGTGCAGAAAAGGTCACACCTCACCGATTTCCTCGCCACTTAGATATGTTGTAGGGGAGAGTTTTCTGAGTAATTCCCCGCAAGAATCAAGTGGGGGACGGCATTGGTTTAGGAGATATAACAAATTGAAAACTAAAAATTTTAATACTTTTTCTTAGTAATTTTTATTAAAATTCCTGTGTAGCTACCTTTAAAATCATAAACAAACTACCATTTTCATTTACAAGGTCACACCTGCCCCCTCCCGCAACGGTCGGTACGGATTGAACACACACACACACACACACACACACGCGCGCGCGCGCGCACGCTTAATTCTTCTCGCGGCGCAGACTGACCGAGCAAGCGAGATCCACTCTACACCTCAGACATGGTTTGGGTATGGTTATATTTTAACGAAGTGGAGCCCCCCCCCCCGAAGGGGGGTGGACATACTAT
>NW_011957514.1:0-1425 GCF_000949405.1 Vollenhovia emeryi | reverse complement strand
TTTAAAAAATTTAAAGAATATTTTAAAAACAACAAATATGCTTTAATACAATTATTATTCAAATGTTCTAAAATCATTTCCGCAGATTTCGATTTATCTTCTACTACTGCTAAAATAAAATAACTTTTTAAAGGTTCCCAATTTTCCAGTAATCTGACAACGCATTTTTGTAAACTAAGCCATCGAGTATTTGATAACTTTAATAATTTATGTCGTTCCACATTTAAAAAATCTTGAAATTCAACCAAGATTGCACATCTTTTTGCACTGCCCGAAATGTAAGTGGAAATACCTCTTATTAAATTTTCACAAGATGATGGTAACTTATCACAAGCTTTACTAGCCACAAGTGCAGATGAATGACAAATGCAATTTAATGTTACTAATTCCGGTACTTCTGATTTTAAATGGGTCATAAAAGAGTTATTATTTCCTACCATGACAGATGCATTGTCACATGCTAATCCAACAATATTTTTTATAGGTATTTCTTTTTCTTGTAGTAAATTTTTAAATGACCCGAAGATTTTATTTGCAGAACAATCGGTTGCATCTAATAATAATAAATCAAGTAATTGAGTAGAAATTTTATTATTAATGGGCGAAATACATCGTACAAGAGTACACATTACTTTATTTTCTGAAATATCTGTGCTTTCATCGACTAAAATGGAAAATTTACGATTTTTTAAAATGTCAACAACTTTTTCTGTTTCGCGTTTAGCTACTACATTTTTTACAATATTAGAACACTTTGTTCGAGCAAGTGACAAATTCTGTGTAATCTTAGAATCAGGGAAGATATTTTTTAATAATGGAACTAAATGATTTACAGTACTAAAAGCTACATTATGTTCCGCGAAAAAAACAGCTAATTTTATTGTGGCACTCTTAACCATATCATCATGTGATAAGTCATTATTATTATCGATGGCTTCAAAATTTAATAATTTGACTTTTTTAATGTAGTCAGATTAATAAGTCAGGAGAGCGAAAGTCCTCGAAGATAGGTATGATCCCGGATAGAGAAGATTTATAGGAGACTGGACACTCGAATCTTTTAAATATACTGTATTTAATATCTTGTACAGAAGCGAGTAATCTGGCGGGTGTAGTGTCTTCCCTCAAATTGGCCTGGTTCTCTTTCCTGCGAAGCTCTCTTGGTTCGTGTCTCCCGGAAGAATCTGCTCTGTTCTCTGAATCCGCGCTTATATTTGTATCGGAGGTATCGACGCCAACCAATCGGCCACCCGCCTAGATCCGTTATTTTCAACGCCCGAGACGATACTCTATTTATCGATACTCTATTTATCGTCTCGACCGTCGGCCGCCCTACCCGAAAACATATACAGGCTAACGCTTATGCCGCTCGTCTCTGCACGCTTGCTCGAAATGTACGCCCGAGAATATATTCTCGCCTACATT
>NW_011957513.1:0-1424 GCF_000949405.1 Vollenhovia emeryi | reverse complement strand
CGTGTGTCGGTCGCCGAAACGACACTCGTTCGTGTGACTCTCGTTCTTATAACGCAAGAAACGTTCAGGTATTTTTTAAAGAACAGCCTTTATTTTATTTTACTTGTGCGGGAGGACCCATAGGTTTGTCCTTAGGTTTGTCACTTGTGGAAATTGTGGATTGTGAATTTTCGTGTAAAAAAATATGTGTGCCAATGAACAAGGTAAGAGTGGTGCATTCTTCTATTAAAATAATTAATACAATTTTAACTTAGGTCCTTTAAGATATAAAATCAATTAGAATACTGTAACTGGCGCGCAGGATAAGTTGAAAAGAATACGGTATATGGATTCACTTAATTATTAATTTAATTGGCTACTTACACCTATGCCCGGTCCTAAACGGCCTCTTCATATTCTAATTGATTTTATAAAATAATTAATTATTTTCATTATATAAATGCCAATATAAAAAGTTAAATGTGAAGAATCTGTACGTTTTTCTTTCTTCATATTTATAATGTTTCAAAATGGTATAACTTTTTAGGGTTACGTTGGGTTGCAATGAATTTACTTTTCCGTTTTTGTATAAGTCTTGTAGTAATAATCGGTACTAGAATGATCTGCAACCTCGCGCAACCTTCGGTGTAATAATTATAAAAAGTCAAATATGCAGAGTAACTCGTCGTGATATACTGCATTCTGCGTTATGGTTAAAATAAATATAAAAATTTAAGTTAACCTAATTGTTATTATCTATTTTATATCACATTAAATTAAACGGCCTCTTCATATTCTAATTGATTTTATAAAATAATTATTTTCATTATATAAATGCCAATATAAAAAGTTAAATGTGAAGAATCTGTACGTTTTTCTTTCTTCATATTTATAATGTTTCAAAATGGTATAACTTTTTAGGGTTACGTTGGGTTGCAATGAATTTACTTTTCCGTTTTTGTATAAGTCTTGTAGTAATAATCGGTACTAGAATGATCTGCAACCTCGCGCAACCTTCGGTGTAATAATTATAAAAAGTCAAATATGCAGAGTAACTCGTCGTGATATACTGCATTCTGCGTTATGGTTAAAATAAATAGAAAAATTTAAGTTAACCTAATTGTTATTATCTATTTTATATCACATTAAATTTTGTGTAATATTTTCATAAATATTTTTATCAGTAGAAACTGAAACAATACATTTTCTCTGTAGATGCAACTTTTGATTTTACAAGACGGTTTTTATATAAAAAATTTTTGCGATCGAAAAGTAGTACGGATGGTATACAAGAAATTGAGAACTACATTAAAAAACATATTGGAAAAATACCAGAACATTGTAACGTTACCAATTTTGTGAAAAATTGGAAAAAAGAAGTGGGTTCAATGTTATCGTATTCACACTAAGTTTGAAACCAAATTCAAGGATTGGCTCGACGTAGA
>NW_011957512.1:0-1424 GCF_000949405.1 Vollenhovia emeryi | reverse complement strand
CGCTTCAGCAATTGAGAAAGCTGTTTTTGTAACTCAATCGCCTCTTCCACTGTTCTTGCTCCACTGAGGACATCATCCATGTAGCAATCTTCGATGATCGCGTGCGCTGCTTGTGGTAGATCACCTCCGTCGTCTTCAGCTATTTGTCTTAGACACCTTATTGCCAGATAGGGCGCACAGTTTGTACCGTATGTTACGGTATTCAACTGATATCTCCTCACGGGTTCCTCGGGATTACTCCGCCAAAGTATTTGCTGTAACGATCGGTCTTCTTCGGCAACCAGGATCTGTCTGAACATGGACGCTATGTCCGCTGTCACAACGTGCTCGTATGTTCTGAACCGAAGTATTATGCTGATCAAATTCCCTTGCAGATTCGGTCCTGCGATAAGCTTGTCGTTCAACGACGTATTCGCTGTCGTCTTTGCGGAGGCGTCAAATACCACCCGCAGTTTCGTCGTTACGCTATCTGGGCGTACAACCGCCTGATGTGGTAGTACGTAGTGCTCTGACTTCTGATTCTCGTCCTCAACCAATGTCATGTGTCCTTGGCTGAGATAGTCCTGCATAAACTTGCAATATTCCAACCTCAAGTCCGGATCTCTAGCTAATCGCCTTTCTAATGAGATGAAGCGTTTGAGCGCAAACTCTCTCGAGTTTCCAAGTCTCACGTCCGTTCGTGCTGGCAAACGCACCAAGAATCTTCCTGTTTCGTCTCTCTTGAATGTGGTTTTAAACAGCTGCTCACACTTCCTTTCTTCTTCCGAAAGTTGTGGAGTTCCCGGTGTCTCTTCTTGAGTCCAGAACCCTTCGATTTTTTCAGTAACATTTCGTTAGTTACTGTGAGGCAGGTTGCTGATAACGGCGGTTGTGTTTCGGCCATCTCTCCGCCTATTATCCATCCAAAGTGCGTTTGTTGTATCGATGGCTGTCCTTTGATGCTATTTCTTGGTGATCCGACGAGGCACCTCCAGTATAACCCTGCTCCGATAAGCAAATCAACTGGCCCCGGTTGGTCGAAACACGGATCCGCAAGAAGTGCGTCTCTCGGGAGTATAACCTTTTTTACGTCAATCTTGCTCTGAGGGAGCCGTTCCGTTATTGTTGGCAACACCAACATTCTAATGTCGCCTCAAATTTACTTCGGATTGACTTAATCCGCAGTTGCGTTACCTTGTACGCACTCGTCTCTGTTCGTCCTATTCCAGTGATGGGCCGCTCTTCTTTATTGCAGACTAACTTGAGTTTATTAGTCAAGCTCGTGGTTAATATGTTAGTTTGCGATCCAGGGTCCAGTAACGCACGACAAGCTTGCACCTTGCCCTCTGAATCGTATGCATGTACCTTTATTGTCGACAAGATCACTTTAGTTGCTGTTTGCGCACAGTAAATACTCTGCGTCTCCATCTTGCTTGCTTCTTGGG
>NW_011957511.1:0-1424 GCF_000949405.1 Vollenhovia emeryi | reverse complement strand
CTGCTGACGACAAATGCGTATAGACGCAATTATAGCGCGCATGGTCAGATATTGGGTACCAGAGGATACAAGTACAAACATGTAATCGCACCGTTACTGCCGAACGAAGGAGTACAGACGCGGTCTAAAATGAAATCTGGAAAAGGATTACTTAGCACTATGACGCTAAACGACAATGCGATCGATTACGTGCATTGGGACGATCCCAATGAGCTTGCGGACCGCTTACGATTGCTCGACGCTTCGCGCCGAGCCGGTCACAACGCGCATGACAACGAGATGCTGTCCATTATCGAGGAACTTCGTGAGGCCGGTTTTATTGTAAATTAACTCGAGTATCGGCGAATCGGAAACAGGTCTGTAAACGGATCTGTAAACGGGTCTGTAAACAGGTCTGTATTTCGGAAACGGGTCTGTAAACGGGTCTGTAAACAGGTCTGTATTTCGGAAAACGGGTCTGTATTTCGGGAACGGGTCTGTATTTCGGAGCTGTTAGAAAACATATATCGCACGATACTCTTTTCGCGCATACCATTACGCCAACGATCACACCATCGAGACATGAGACCGTCAAAATCGAGTGGATGTAACGATTCCGAGAAGCGAAGACTCGTCGAGGAGCTGCATGCTCCGGCAAGAAAGAATTTTCCCCGGAGACACGTCATAGTTCGAGGATACGATGATCTGTGGCAAGCCGACCTCGTTGACATGCAGGCGTACTCACGTTTCAACAGAGGCTACCACTACATACTTACGGTCATCGATGTATTGAGCAAGCACGCGTGGGCCGTGCCCCTCAAGACTAAAGGCGGAAGCGAGACGGCTGACGCTATCGCCGAGATAATTCTGGAGAGCGAAAGATGTCCGAAAAACCTACAAACCGATATGGGGAAGGAATTTTACAACACCTACGTGCAACGACTTTTGAAGAAACAAAACATCAATCTCTATTCCACGTATTCCATAATGAAAGCGTCAGTCGTCGAGCGGTTCAATCGCACGTTGAAGAACGCCATGTGGAAGATGTTTACACTCAATGGAAGTTACAAGTGGACGGATTTATTGCCGCGACTCGTCACAGAGTACAACGCGCGCAAGCATCGCACCATCGGCATGCGGCCCGTCGACGTCACCCCCGCGGTTGCCGACAGGCTCCTGAAAACGGTGTACAGCCACGTAAAAATCGCCGGTCCGGCAAGGTTCAAAGTGGTCGACGCGGTACGCGTTATCAGATACAAGACGATATTCGAGAAGGGTTATACGCCAAATTGGACCACCGAGGTATTTAAGATCGTTACAGTACAACGCACCAATCCCGTAACGGGTAATTATTTAGATTAACACACCCACCTCCAATAACCTTGGGCTTGATATATATTATAGAGGTCACCCTCCTGAGTAACCCTCAGAAGGATTTAGCCGGC
>NW_011957510.1:0-1424 GCF_000949405.1 Vollenhovia emeryi | reverse complement strand
TTCATTTGGCGCGTTTTTGGAGTTCGTTTAGGTATTCCAGATGCCAGCGCGCCCAGAAGTCTTGTCGTACCTTGCTTATGTGTTGCCAGGTCGACAGTCGATTTGCTGGAACAGATAGCAATTCGCCCTCGGGAGGGGCCGTCAATGGTCTGCCGATTAAGTAGTGAGCGGGCGTGAGTACATGCAAGTCGTTCGGATCGGAGGAAAGGGACGTCAAGGGTCTGGAGTTTAAAATGCCCTCTATTTCGACGGTAAATGTGTTTAATTCTTCGAATGTAAACAAAGAATCGCCCACCACGCGCTTAAAGTGATGTTTAAAGAGCTTAACCGTGGACTCCCAAAGCCCGCCGAAATGAGGAGCGCTAGGCGGTATGAAGTGCCACGTGATATGATGATTATTTAAATATCGGTTAATGAGCTCTATGTGTTCACTGGAATTGAACAAGACGTATAATTCCTTCAATTTATTGTTCGCTCCTACGAAGTTAGTCCCGTTGTCGGAATAGATGTTTTTTGGTAGGCCGCGTCGCGCGACGAATCGTCGTAATGCTGCTATGAAGCCTTCGGAACTTAAATCGCTTACGACTTCCATATGCACAGCCTTTATAGTCATGCATACGAATACGCATACGTAAACCTTGACTCTCGTACGGTTTCGATGTTTTCTCTCTTTCATATAAAAGGGACCGCAGAAATCGATACCGGTATTTGTGAAGGGTATTGTCTCGCATACGCGAGGCGAAGGTAGATTACCCATCTTGTACTCGACCGTCTGAGAATCGAAGCGTAAGCAACGCACGCATGTACGCACAATTTTTCGAACTTGATTTTTGCCGTCGAGCAGCCAGTATTTCCGCCTAAGTATATATAGCGTATTTTGTATCCCGGTGTGATAATGACGTTCGTGGGTTTCGCGGATGATCTGATCGGTGACGTGAGTCCGGCTAGGGAGTAACATTGGATGTTTTTGTGAAAATGTCAAATTTGAGGATTGGAGACGCCCTCCGACGCGTAGTACGCCGTCTTGGTCAATGAATGGGCTTAAATTGCTTAATTTGCCCCGATACGGATGCTTATCCTTTAGTTTCTTAAGTTCGTCGGAGAAATGAGATGCTTGAAGTAATTTTATTACTCGTAACTCTGCCTTATCTATTTCCTCAGGACGCAACGGTCCTCGGTATGTGCTATTCGGCCGAAAGCGAAGACAATGAGCTATAACTCGACATAGTTTAGAATAGGACGAATATTTTTCTAATATACTGTGATCGATAACGGTCGCGACTAAGCATATATTTTGTTTTAATTCTGGTAATTCGATGGTCTGTAGGATTTGTTTAGGCCAGTCGTTATCGTTTTTTGTCAACCACGCGGGACCCGAATGCCATAATTTGTTTTTTAAGAAGGCATGTGGTAACTGACCTCTC
>NW_011957509.1:0-1424 GCF_000949405.1 Vollenhovia emeryi | reverse complement strand
ACTGGTTATACTGTGATTTAAGCCCTAAGTCCCAGTCTACAATAGATGATTTAAGCCCTAAGCTTTAAGAAATTGGCCAATCACGGTCAAGTATGAGTAGAATGCGCGACTGTGATTAGTCAATTTCTTAAGGCTTAGGGCTTAAATCTCTATTGTAGACTGGGACTAAGCTTTAAGAAATTGGCCAATCACGGTCAAGTATGAGAAGAATGCGCGACTGTGATTAGTCAATTTCTTAAGGCTTAGGGCTTAAATCTCTATTGTAGACTGGGACTAATACACAGTATAACCAGAGGTCTGTTCTTTATTGCTGCACTCCTGAACTAGTGCACACTGGTGTAATGAGTTGGAATGAGAGGTAATCTATTTGTTTCATTTTAACTTATTGCACTAGTTCAGTAGTGCAGTAATAAAGAACAGACCTCAGTATACCTACTCTCTGTCGGCACCTTTGATCTGGGCGTTCTCAATTTTCCGCCATGTTTTTATTATATCCAACAGTGTATCAACGGCTAAAAGTGCCTGGGCCCTTTTCAGGATCGTATCCAGAAAGGCGCATACGAACTGGCGTACATTTATTGTAAATAGAAATGGCCTATGAAAGAAAATGTTCTAATAAAAGTAATTAATGTAATTACTTGCTCCAACGTATAAAAGTATTTACGCGTTATTCGTCAACACTGCGAATTTTTCTATGTCACACCGACTTTGCACTAACACACGTACAAAAATCCTGTGATTGGTTATAATAAAAACATGTGGATGCGCAGTACGGATCGGCGCGAACGTGAAACAAAAGGGCGAGTGGGCATACTGGTTATACTGTGGCCATGAAGAATAGAGATAAGGAGACCGAACTGACACGGAAAAATGTTCGAGAAACACGGCCAAATTGGTCGCTGGACTCTAATTTACTAATGCTCTGCTAGATGGCGCCTCCGTTTGACGGGACCCACACGTACACGCACCGGCGGCTATCATGAAGAATAGAGATAAGGAGACCGAACTGACACGGAAAAATGTTCGAGAAACACGGCCAAATTGGTCGCTGGACTCTAATTTACTAATGCTCCGCTAGATGGCGCCTCCGTTTGACGGGATGTGGCGACTTGTAGTTGCCCATCTATACGACGACACAGTCTATGGTCGTCGGTGGCGCTGTCCGAGCGGGAACAGAATATGTTAGTCGTAACTCGCCTTCGACACGGTCAAGTCTGATCACCTTGCCGTGTACCAAGATCTCAATAAAGTTCTCATATATATCCTATCCAGTGAGTGAGTTCTTTCCCGCCTTAGCATACCGGCTATCGGCTAAGAAGTATTGTGGGCGCTTCAGCCGGGCCGCAATAATATCGACAGGCCCCACAATTGGTGACCCCGACGTGATCGCGCATCCGCGCCTTTCACGTTCGCATCGGCGGAAA
>NW_011957508.1:0-1424 GCF_000949405.1 Vollenhovia emeryi | reverse complement strand
AGGCACATTTAATAAATGTTTATAAATATTTTAAATTATTAATAAAACGTTCATCACATCTACAATTTTAAACCTGAATATTCAATTTATAGTGAATATGAATTGTAGGAGGTTTATAAATACCTAAGAGAGTTTATTTAAATCATTATCATCTAAATTCTAAATACATCAATATTTAAAGTTCCTTGCCCCTTGCATGTTAGAAATCGTGACGCTAGAGGCTAGAAATAACACGATGAGAATAATTACGTGCCATTTCCAAATCAAAAGATATTTGGATAAAGCCCACTTTACATGATCTATAATTCGCGACAGAATTTGAGACAGAATTCTATTTATAATTTTTATGTATCGTGTAATACAGAAAGGTGAACTGTAGCCATAGGTTTCGTATCAGCCATAAAATAAATGAGATACCATTCACCCAATAAAAACAACAAAATACATATCTAAAAATTAAATATATGTTTCAGTTTGTAAATAATACTTATGTAATCGTTTACATATTAATTTTGTATTAAGATAGATCAATGTAAATACAATCTCGCGCGCGCGGTTCTAGCTACGCTTATACTTGCCGCGAGACACTACCGTGTCTCGTGATTCGATGCAAGAATTATAAACTTTTATTAATAAAAAAAGAAATTTAATTTGTACTTTATAAAGTAAACGATATTTTAAAATAGCATCAAATATTGCATATTTAATATCTCATAGCATTAAATATTACAGATTTGCTATTGAATTAAATTAAAGTAGGAATGCAAGGTCCCATTAAACCTGAACAAACAAAAACAAGGCCGATACAGTTTGGAAAAAGAAAAGATACTAACAGGCGAATAGTCAATTATTATGTTCAAACTGCAAGACACATATTATTAAATGTCATATGTTATCTCGGTAAAACTTTACAAACACGGACCCAGTCCCAATGACCTTGACCTTGGCATATGTTGTCAAGGTCACCTTACTGAGTGACCTTCAGAAGGTTTTAGCCGTCGCTCGTTGTTCGTTAAAAAGTTATGGAGAAAAGAAGTTTCGCAAATGCTATGTAGTTCACGATATCATGTACGTTTAGGATGGCCTCACGTGGAAAGTTTCTGACACCATATACAATTCAAAGAATGTATAAGTGTCTTTGAGTAATAGTTTTCGAGAAAAATGATGGAGTCTAAATCTTATATCTTTTCAACGAACCAGTTGCAGGTGTCTTTAGCACGGCGCGCTGCGCGCGCCCCACCCCCTCCCGCCCCCTTCCAACCCCACCCCTCCTCACCCCCTCTCCTACCTCCCCTCCCCAGCCCCTCCGTTTTGTGTATAATTTTTATGTGTGTATAAGAGAGGAAGCAGGTGGGATGGGGGTAGAGGTGGGGACAGGGAGGAGAGGAGGGGTGGGGAGGGGGAGCGGGAGGGGCGGGAGGGGG
>NW_011957507.1:0-1424 GCF_000949405.1 Vollenhovia emeryi | reverse complement strand
TAAACCGTAACTCTGTCATGTTAATGTAAACACTTATGCAACTATTTTTTAATGTCTAGTGCAAGTTGCAAGTGCAAGTCATGTTAATGTAAACACTTATGCAACTATTTTTTTATGTCTAGTGCAAGTTGCACAATAGTTGCATAAATATTTACATTAAATGAATTACCAGCGACTATTCGATCGAGAAGATTACAAAATCGGAGTATACAAATTATTCCCTAAAATATTATTGATTAATCTCGCATTATTTTTGTACATCAGTAAGGTGTTAAAAAAGGGGAGAGAAAATGAGCATTTGCTCTAATGATCCCTCGCAGCGATCAAATATGGTAAAAAGAAAAGGTATTTCCAGTCGACATCGCTGTTAATTTCACGAAAATGTCTCTCAGCCGCTAAACGTTCTAAATGTCCTCGGTTCATCGTTGCCGGCAGCCCAGGACGTTTACAGATCCGACAGTTTTCGGTGTCGGATGCATTCTTTCAAATTTATCGTCGTGGGCTCGACGGTCGTGTCGCCGGCGAGTGTCGATGCCGTCCGTAGTCCAAATTGCACCCCCCGGTGCAACTTTCCGGCGGCATTAATACGCAAAGTTGCAGGACGAATCGCCGCGAAGCGTCGCAGTCCGACGTTACAGCCGGCCAGGATTAACGCCGTGATTTCGCTGTCCAATATAAAAGTTTTCCTCCGACCGGCCAGGAGAGCGAGAGAACGAGATACCGGAGGGCGCGGGGGAGGGAAACGTGGGGGGAGGGGCGGGGGGAGAGGCCGGCTCCGCGTGGAAATTAATGGCACATGCCGATCCGCCGCGCTGAAGATTCAGTCCGATTACGCGCCGCGTTTCCACCGCCTCGGCTACCTTGGCAGCCCCATTTCCTCGTCTTTCCACGGTTTTTTCCATTAGTCGCGTCCGCCAGTAATTCCACGGAGGGTCGGCAACGGCGCGAGGAAATTTACTCTTACTGCGTTTATTGTGAGCGCGAATATCGGCGAATCGGTATTATCGGATTCGCGGCGGCGCTGCCGCGAGAGGGATCGTAAGTAACGTTCGATGCGGCTGCGATCTGTTATTTTTTTTTTTTCATCTTTTTCCTCCCCGCGAAGATAATACTGCGAAACGGATGTCGGAGGACGGTCTCTCGTTGGGGAAAACGCGCCAGCGCCCGATTAACCATTCATTCATGAGAATGCCGAAAAGTATATCCGCGCCGCGAATCACTAAACGTTTCAGACATTCTGACAAGGAGTGGATTACGAGGGAAAAACCGCCGACCACAATCTTGTACGCCAATGCCCATTAATGGCCCAGTGGGCATTACTTTATCTTATTATCTTATTGTATTTTTTATTTTGTTTTATCTTATTTTATCTTAGTTTATCTTATTCGAGGGGAAAACCGCCGGCCAAAATCTTGTACACCAAT
>NW_011957506.1:0-1424 GCF_000949405.1 Vollenhovia emeryi | reverse complement strand
GACGCATTTCTGAAGTATTTCTGAAGAATTTCAGAAATATTTCCGACGCATTTCAAAAATATTTCCGACGCATTTCAGAAATATTTCCGAAGCATTTAAGAGATATTTCTGAAGCATTTCAGAAATATTTCAGAAACATTTATGATATCTCAGCTTCGCGGACATTTCATGTATCTGAAACATGTCTGAAATATGCCTGAAATATTTTTTTGAAAGGTTTCATATTTCATTGACAGCTTTTTGAGAGCTTTCTGAAATATTTCGATGCTGTGTGGGGTACACAACCTCTCGGCCTCCCGCTCAACGATACCAGCGCCCTCTCCTTAACGGAGCCTTGACTACTTATCTATCATATATGTATATACTACAATTATATGTGTACAATTTATATCTTCGACTTATACATTTATATCTTCGACGTTAATAGTACGTCTTTTTGACGTAACGTAACAATAATAACGTACTATTTTAGTATTCGTATTTAAAATGACGTCAAAATTACGTACCATTGAAGTCACATGACGTTATCGTCATCAAAATCACGTATTTTTCACATCATTTCGACGTTGTCTTGTTAGTTGGGGCTTAACAGACGTTTCGTGGCCAATAATAGACGGTTCGCGGAACCTCGTTGGTTTATATGTATAATTGTATATCAATGTATAATAAAATAAAAAAGGTTTGTACAATTGTTCATGTCTTTATTATTATAATATACATACTATCCATCCTCTATGAATCCTCTATTATTGATCCCAATAACGTCTATTAATCGTCCAACAATGCTCCGCGAACCGTCCGTGAACGATCCACGAAACGTCTTTTAAGTATCCAACGAAGTTCCGCGAACCATCTATTATTGGCCACGAAACGTCTGTTATTTATAATTATAATTAAACTGTATAATGTGTGGTAATGTTTAAATGCACTTTCAAATTTACCTGATAAATTTTAATTAAAAATGAAACTTTAAAATAAAAAACTATTAGAAGTTCTACATGTGTAAATCTATTATACATCCATAATAGATGTCTAATGAACATCTGTAATGGATTTGTAAAGGACTCTATCATAGAGGTAGGTTGGATGTCTAATGGACATCTATTTGACTTCCACCGTGGAAGGAGACACTCCAAGGAACTATGGAGATTTAATGGAGCTCTAATTGACATCCATTTGGCTTCCACCATGGAGATAGACGTTCCATGGAGCTATGGATGTTTAAGAGACATCCACTGGATGCCAATTTCTATGTGGGTTATAATATAGATGTCTGTGGAAAAAACCTAGGTGCGGCGGGGAGCGCGGCGCGGGCGGCGAGCGCGGCAGCGAGCGCGAGCGGCGAGGAGCGCGGTGCGGGCGGCGAGGGGGGCAGCAAGCGCGAGCGACGGGCGAGGGGGCAGCGAGCGCGAGCGACGGGCGAT